>NW_013671094.1:19337-55667 GCF_000517525.1 Limulus polyphemus
AAGAATAAATACGTACACTTTAATAACTGTATTCAATAGCTAGTTGTTCAAGGATAATTACGTACACTTTAATAACTGTATTCAATAGCTACTTGTTCAAGGATAATTACTTACACTTTAATAACTGTATTCAATAGCTACTTGTTCAAGGATAATTACGTACACTTTAATAACTGTATTCAATAGTCTACTTGTTCAAGGATTATTACGTACAATTTAATAACTGTATTCAATAGCTACTTGTTCAAAGATAATTACGTACACTTTAATAACTGTATTCAATAGCTACTTGTTCAAGGATAATTACGTACACTTTAATAACTGTATTCGATAGCCTACTTGTTCAAGGATAATTACGTACAATTTAATAACTGTATTCAATAGTCTACTTGTTCAAGGATAATTACGTACACTTTAATAACTGTATTCAATAGCCTACTTGTTCAAGGATAATTACGTACACTTTAATAACTGTATTCAATAGCCTACTTGTTCAAGGATAATTACGTACACTTTAATAACTGTATTCAATTGCTACTTGTTCAAGGATAATTACGTACACTTTAATAACTGTATTCAATAGCCTAAAGTACTTATTCAAAGACAAAAAAATAATGTTGAAGAATCTTTCGAATTGAAAACACGAATATTGAAACTCACAGTAGGGGAAGAGAGTCTCCTGACACATTGGTTAACGAGCTGAAAGAGAAACCAAACCAAATATAAAACTGTGTTAAAACTGTACCATATACATAAAATATTTCATCTTTTGTTTTAAATTAGAAATATATATATAATTAGATTGTGTTTCTGTGTGTATCACATAACTACTCCTAAACCAAAGTTCTTACCAATTTCTAAATGTTGCCAAACGAATCGTATCGGTCCTGGGGTTTCAACAAAATTAAATTTTTTCACCTCAACCCTAGGGGAACGCGGAGATTTCTCGAACACCCCTTCTCTTAAACTGTTGGACTAAACAATTCCTTAGTGATGCGAAAGGAATCGTCTCAGCCCCGAGATTTGAACGAAGGTAAAACTTTTCACGAAATCCTTTAGGGCACCCAGGTATTTCGTGAAAACACTTTTACGGGGATTCCCCGAAACAGATTACAAATTTGGCATTGTTTTAGTAGGCCTAGTGTTACGACAGCGGAAGTCACGCGAACTGGAAGTATACGTGCTGGAGATTCTAGAAGGATCATCACTTATCGAGGAACCCCACAAATGTCCCAGTGTTTGCTAGACACCCTCTTTTTTAGTATATAAGCCTGGCAAAGAAAGCCAGTGATATAGACAGATAGATTGCAGAGATATGCAGATAGATAGAAGTGTTACGACAGTGGAAGTCACGTGCCGCTGGTAACACGTGATGAGTTTCTAGAAGGATCGGGAAACATAACGAACAATCCAGTATTTGCTAGACGCCCTCTATTCCCGTATATAAGCGCGCCAGATAAAGCGAGACAATTAATCGGAATTGCAGATAAACAGATAATTGCGTGTGTTTAAGTTAAAGTGACTGTGGAAATTCTGTGTATTGCAAAGTTGTATTTAGAAAGAATAAACTAGTTTTATTTGAGAAAGGACTTGTGTCGCTGAAGTTCCTCGGGAAGAATTTATACCGGAAATTAACAAACGAGCAGATACGTAACACTACTAATTACCGTTCGTGACTGGTTAAATAAATTAAATTTGTATTTTATAACGGCAATGATCATTAAACTGAAAATGTGTAAAATAGTAGTTCAACCATTAAATGTATATTATAGTGGCTCTGTAAATGTGGGTTCGCGAGTTAATAATATATTCTTGGATCGTTGAGATATTTATAAATATATATGATCCTCTCCTTAAGTACATCACCTGATTGGAACAAGCGGTAATAATTTTATTAAACTTTATCTGGGGAAAGATGTTGAAATTCAAACAATAAACGATTAGCCTCAAGCTCTTCCTTCGACAAAGAACCTTGCAGGGGGGGGGGGTATCTATTCCCCACCTTTTTAAACTTAAGAGAGTCAAGTGTTTGTTTTAAAAAAATAGTGGACCCTTTAGATTTTTTAGTATTCTGGTCGGTTGTTCGAACTCTCCCTTGGCTATGTCTCTGGAGGTCACGATTATTATTAGTACCAAGGGCCCGGCATGGCCAGGTGGTTAGGGCGCTCGACTCGCAATCTGAGGGTCGCGGGTTTGAATCCCCGTCACACCAAACATGCTCGCCCTTTCAGCCGCGGTGCGTTATAATGTGACGGTCAATCCCACTATTCGTTGGTAAAAGAGTAGCCCAAGAGTTGGTGGTGATCACTAGCTGCCTTCCCTTTAGTCTTACACTGCTAAATTAGGGACGACTAGCGCAGATAACCCTCGTGTAGCTTTACGTGAAATTCAAAACAAACAAACAAACAAAATTATTAGTACCTGTGTCACAGACATTTTTATTAAGTATACAATACGTCGACCAGTAAATCCTTGAAATAAGGTCAGTTTATTTATAACACTGGCTATTAAAGTAACCAATGATTAAAACTTAGTGAAAATTGTCTTTGAATAAAACTTTAGACGTACCTGGTTCAAAAAATCCTCTTGTTCGTCAATGTACTCCACATCTTCTGGAAAGAACGAAATAGTTTATGTAATAAAGACAATTGCAACCTTCTTTTTCTATTTACACTGACAGAGATGGATGTAATATCTTAGAAGAAAAATATTGTTATGACAGCGGAAGTCGTGTGACTCTAGGAGCATGCGCGCTGGAGTTTCTAGAATTATCGGGGAACCCCGCAAATGTTCCAGTGTTTTCTAGACGCCCTCCTTTTTAGTATATAAACCTGGCAAATAAAGCCCGCGACATGGGGAGATAGATTGAAGAGATATAGATAGATTGAAGATATAGATAACTGAGTCAAGCGAACAGTAGGCGCCGTAAGTTAAGTGTGTGAATCACTGGGATTTATAGCGTGTGTTATAAAGGTTGTTAAGTTTAAAGTGACTGTGGAAATTCTGTGTATTACAAAGTTGTATCAAGGAAGAGTAAACTAGTTTAAATTAAGAAAGGACTTGTATCGCTGAAGTTCCTCGGAAAGAATATATACCGGAAATTAACAAACGAGCAGATACGTAACAATATATTTCACAGTTCGACTGATATTAGAATTATCACCTTAAAACTAATGAATATTATACAATACAAAACAATTTCAAGTTACTTTAAAATTCATTAAAAACATACGAAACAATACGATAACGTCTGTTCCAAGTTAGAAATAAATAAAGATATATATACAAAACTGTTCGCTAAATGAGACGTGAAATAAATATTATTTGATATGTGAATTAGGAAACACTGCTAAGTAATATACGGACGTGTAACGATATAGGTGTAAGGTTACATTACTACAAAATACTTTTTACGACGAAATTAAAGTCTTCATTTATACACTTATTATACACGACATCAATATTTGTTATGAATTACATGCAGAGTAGTGAAACATTTAGAAATTTACATAAGAGTTTATATTAATTATTCATTTTAGAAATGATGGCTTATTTTTCTTGGACTTATAATAAAGAGAACCCATTTCACATATTGACATCCCTCGGTAGCTCAGTGGTAAGCCTGAGGGCTTATAACGCTAAAATTCGGGATTCGGTCGCTGTTGTTGACACACAGCATATAAGTAATTTTTCATCTTTTGCGTTTAAGACAAAATAGGGTCAACTAATAACTATTGTTGAAATTAATTCTCAAATATTCTGAATTTTGATATATTGAATTTTTCTGGCTTTAAATATTAAGAATAAGTTGAACACATTTGTGTGTGAACTGCAAGATTTAGTGATTAATAAAATAAGCTTCATATTACATATTCAATATATATTTTGTACAAAAAAAGATGAATTAAATGAATTATTCGATTGTTAAAAGTGTCTGTTCTGTCTTACCTTCAAAGTTGTTCGATCTTTTATTGTTAATAATTAATTCAAAGTTGTTGTCCAGATCTGTCGTCATATCTTTGGAGCTATTACTGTAATCTCGGTCTTTATTCCTGTTTATGATATTGTTTTCAAGTACATTAAACAGACCTGAAACAGACCTATTGTTATTGATGGGAACAAAGTTTGGAGATAAGTAAGAACCTTTACGACCAACTTTATTATCAGATAAAAACCCACTTGCACCAGTATTACCATAGCCATTCCTCACTGGTATATTTAAAACACTTTCTTCACGATTATAGCAACAGTTTGATGGATACATGACTTGCGGGTTGTTTAATGGATACATGACTTGCGGGTTGTTTAATGGATACATGACTTGCGGGTTGTTTGATGGATACATGATTTGCGGGTTGTTTAATGGATACATGATTTGCGGGTTGTTTGATGGATACATGACTTGCGGGTTGTTTGATGGATACATGACTTGCGGGTTGTTTAATGGATACATGACTTGCGGGTTGTTTGATGGATACATGACTTGCGGGTTGTTTGATGGATACATGACTTGCGGGTTGTTTGATGGATTCATGACTTGCGGGTTGTTTAATGGATACATGACTTGCGGGTTGTTTGATAGATACATGACTTGCGGGTTGCCATAATTCTGTAAGCGCGAAGAAACTTCATGACTATTTTGAAATCTTATTGCAAATAAACCAGGATCTCCAAATGTCGAAGATGATGTGAAAACTCCTCCAAAATTCTGTTTATTTACATCTGGAGTTGGAAAAGGGGCGACGTAACCAAAAGTCGGATTGACATTTAATTCGTTAAGTCCTGAAATAAACTCGTTGTTTTCATACCTTGGCTCGTAAGCACCTTGGAAGTTTGCAAGTTGATTTTCAAAACTGTGAAACTGACTACCTGGCAGATAACTAACAGATGGGAAGACTTGACTTGTTGGTATCTGGTACTGATTTGTAGGGTTGTATATTTGGTTATAAGGCCTGTAGTTATTTGATACATCATATAAATTAAACAGATTAGATTCGTCCATTCCACGTGACACTGAAGTTAATACAGTTACAGGAGTACTTGAGGTAAACATATTTTCTAAATTATAATAATTTAAGCCATTTGTCAGTTTTTGGTCCACTTGGTTTGTTTGTCTCTTTATATTTTCATTCTCAACCCCCTGTAAGTTACCAAATATTGTACCAAAATTAACTTGGTTGCTAAAAAACCTTGGTTCCATAAATTCACTATTTCTTTGATATTCGTTGTAAATATTTTCTTGAAACATGCTCAAAGGTCTGTCAATATCGAAACTGGTTGAACCTCCAACATGGAGCAGTCTTTGAGTTCCAACTGATCCCTGGCTTGAAAACGTGGGTGTAGCTTTTGAGTCAACAGATGATTGTGTATCATAGAAATATCTCGGTCTAGTTCCAGTGGAGAGATTCTGAAGCATCCAGTTTCCACGTGCACGATGAGAAAAATAGCAAAATTGAAATAGGAGTAGAAACAACCTCATATTCAAAAACTAACCTAAAGTTAGTAGTTCGTTTAGACTAAAGTATTACTAGAATCTGAGAGTGACAATGAACATTGGGTACTTTTCACGTAATCTATAGTGAAGCGACTGGCTAACAACCAATACTAACGTTGCAGAGAAACCCTAACGGAAGTAAAATATAATCACATCTGAAAAGTAATTACGTCACTGCAGTATAGACAGGTGTTCAATTTCGTGAATCATTTAGTGTGTTTGATCATAATGTAAACATTAATGATAAATTATCCTCACAATAACAGGAGGTTCCTGTTAATATCATGCCTTCAAACTTTTAAGCCCCAGTGGCCCTACTTTAAGACTAGACGCTTATAACTCTATAAACTGGTTTTCGATACCCATCATGGGCAGAGCACAGATTGACCACAAACAAACTTTTAAAACCATTCTCTTCTCAGTTTCAATGAGAAGTGTCATTCAGCACTTGAAAAAGAGCATAAAAGAAAATGGGATGCTTTTGACTAAGCCTTTTTTACTGGACTAAGCCTTTTATTATTGGACTAAGTCTTTTTTTACTGGGCTAAACATCATTCAACACTTTACAAGGAACAAGACTGTTAATTTTCTAATAGGTCTTAATGGCGAATAAAATCTTGCAACAATTGGAAGATAAATTACTCGGTATCAAACGAATTACTTTGACTTTACACTATTTTACTCTTCCTTCAGAAACAAACCGCACTTAACTGAACGTTTTACACAAGTTCATCGTGCTTTTGGTACGAAAAAACTGACGAGTACTGTGAAACGTAATCTTTATAGAAAAGAATGGTAAACAGAAACCACTATAAAACAGTGATCAGAAACATTTCCATACGTTACATTCGTGCGAGAGAAATTCTTTGGCAATGTGAAAGAAAGAGATAAAAATTGGGTTGGAAGTGAGTTACTGTGGAGTAAATAAATCTGATGAATACCCAGTGAAATTGTGTAGAAATATAACTTTTAAAAACAATTTGTTATTTCTTTTTTCTGTTATCGAGAAAACTATGTACCAAAAGCATGAGTTCTCTTAACAGTGCCCCTTAAGACGAACGGGTTGTCTGTGGTTCCCGGTAGGACAGCGGTAAGTTTATGAACTTACAACGCTAAAATCCGGGGTTCTTTTCTCCCCAAATCATACAATGTATCTTTTTTTAAAATCTAAAACAAACTGATAACTTTGTTTAATTTTGAGAATCAAAACACGTTTCTTAAACCTTTTCATTTCCACACCACGTTTCTTTAAAATCATCTCGTTGTTTAGATGTCTTCTTGATTGCTAAACGGGCTCGGCATGGCCAGGTGGTTAAGGCACTCGACTCGCAATCTGTGGGTCGTGGGTTCGAATCCCTGTCACACCAAACATGCTCGCCCTTTCAGCCGTGTGGGCGATATAATGTTACAGTCAATCCCACTATCCGTTGGTAAAAGAGTAGCCCAAGAGTTGGCGGTGGGTGGTGATGACTAGCTGCCTTGCTAGCCGTCCCTAATTTAGCAGTGTAAGACTAGAGAGGCCCTCGTGTAGCTTTGCGCAAAATTCAAAAACAAACAATTATGGTAGTCACCTAATGAGTCAGTGCATTCTAACCATGATATGTTTTAGTTTTTATGTGTATTTATTTATGATGCTAAGCATTTTTTACTAACTTTGTTATCTAGAACTTTTTTTTTCTAACCTGTATAGTTAAGCTTACTTTTGATCAAACATTTTTAATAACCTCAGATGATGTTTGATTTATTTCTTTTTATACGTGTACATTTTGTATTGTAAAATTGTTTCACTCATCAAAAAAGATTTTATAAAGTGCTTCCCTGAATTTCAGTGGTATGTCATGAAGGAAAAGATTTAGCCACTGGACATTATATTACTGATGTCTACCATGTCGGCAGTAGCAGTTGGCTTCGCTGTGATGATAGCACCATTACCGTTATCACTGAGTCCAATCTCCTCTCTCACTGTCCGCAAAGAGTTCCATACTTACTCTTTTATCGAAGATTAGACACACTTTATCCATCAAAGTAAATTTTATCTGGCTGCAGTATAAGTTGTCTTCCTGTATTTGATATACTTGAATGTTCAGTTATTGGTGGTGATTTTCACTAATATGCTGCTAGAACACCAACAATTGATCTATGTATGTGCATGTCTTAGAACACTGAGAAGAAGAGAACAAGGAACATTTTATAATAAATGATAGTGTGAAATGGTGCAGCAGTTATAAGGTTTTTATGTGTGCATGTATTATTAGATATAAATATATATATCAGACAGCCATCCAAGAAGAATGAATTAAGTTGCATGTTTTAATATACAAAAATGGTGCATCACAAGATCATTCAGACTGACCAGAAGATGGAGTGTCTGCAACTCTCTGCTGCAAAGACTGCTTTTGAGTATTCTGATTTCAATAACATGTGCATAATTTGTAAAAATTGTACAGTATTACAAAAACACTTTTAGTTACTTGGACGGATATATTGTTTTTTAATTAGAAGTCTCTCATCTTTGTCTTCTGTTTTTTTTAACACATTTTTAATTTCATTGTCAACAATATAATCATCATGTTGCAGTTTAGTGAAATTTTTTTCTTTGCAAAATGTCAAACATCTTTACTTATAAATCAAAATGTTGAATAGTTTTACTGAATTATAAAAAGTATTTTCCCTCTATCTACTTTTTATAGTGTTTGTAATTATTTCTGAAGTTCTGTAATGCTAAAACTTAAACCTTAATTTTGTGTTACCATTTACTTCTACTAATAAACTTGCTGCACTGAATTAATAATGCTCAAAGTTGGTGTGATTAAATGTACAAAAGATTTGTTGGAGTAAGATGTTACACAAAATTAAAAAAAGGGTCATTTCACTAGTGAGATGAGAAAGTTCATCATTTTGGGTGGGCATAGTTTAACTTAATGAAGGTTTTTTTACTCTTGTTGAAGTATTGGTTCACACAGTAAGAGGAGTTTTAGCTGTATAGTGTATAACAGCTGCCAAACCTGTCTGATTAACTGACTTTGTTGGATTGAAAGTGTTACGATACACTGTAATGTTTGGAAATGTAGGCTTAATCTCCTGCTACCATGTTGAAAATTTTGGCCAGATGGCTCACAACAATGTTGAAAGTGTTGGCAATACAGCTAACCACCATTTGGAAAGTGTTGGCCCGATGGCTCGCCACCAGGTCGAAAGTATTGATCTGATGGCTCACTACCAGGTTGAAAGTGTTGGCTTGATGGTTTACCATTGTGTTAAGATGCTGGCTTGGTGACTTGATGGTTAACCACCATGTGTTAAAAAAAATTGTTGGTCTTCACCACCTTGTTGAGTGATGATGAGTTTTATAACCATTAAGGGAAAGAATTACTTGTCCCTTTGTTGAGTGAGAAGTTTTGACCTGGTGGCTTACTACTGTAATGGAATAAAAAGGTGAACCTGAATATCTTATACTGCATTTGTCTTTATAAACCCTTTACAATTTATTTTTATTTGATAATTTTCAGCTATTTGAGATTGTTTTTATAATTAAATGGTTGTTCTAGAAATCAGGATAAACTCAAAATTGATCTCGCAGCAATTTTGTTTGTATAGCATAATTTGTCATTATATAGTTTTTTCTTTCATGAAATGTCTTATTCCATTAAGAGTTAAAGTTAATTACCATTTAGTTCTCTTCTGTATAATTGATCTTTTCAGGTGCCACTTGATTAACTGTCAAAAGAATGTATAAGTATCTAATCTGTAATCTTCATTGTATTTCTCACACATACACACACACGTATATATATCAATAAACAAGTTGTTTGAAATATTTAGTTGTAACTTTGAAATGTCTGTTGAACGTGTAAGTTGTGTTGTAATGTTTGTTCATTATGTCCTTTAGATTGTTTAATTTAAGGCCCTTATTTAGATCATGCTGTAAAATGTTCACTGAAGCCATTTTCAATGTTTATTTTTTAAGTATATTAGAATACACACCATTAAATTCAGTTATTGCCTAATATATTGAGTATAGTGTTTGTCTTCCAAGAACGTTTGTTGTGCATATATTAGATTCCAAACAGTTAAATCGTGGTATATATTAAAGAGATTGTATGTTCATTATGCTATTAATATTTTAGATTAATGTCTGTTGGGGCTCAAATTAGACGATTTTTACTCTTTCATTGTAGCAGTGTTTTTGTGAAAACCTTATAAATCCTTAAAAGGGTTCCTTCAACTTTTAGGATTTTTAGTTATCAAATTTTGCTTACTGCTTAAAAGTAATATGGGTGATAGAAATAATCACTTAGTGCTTGGTTAAAAATATGCAAAGCATAATAGTTTAGTACTTTAAAGCACAATACATGTTAAACAACTGACTTGGTACTCAGGTTTTATACAGAGTGATTGATATATGTGGTGAGATACTAATTTTCAATGTTTATTTTAATGTGTTACAGTCAATATACAACAATGTTAAATATAGGTTTTGTTTTGCTTTTAGACTTTTTTCAGATAATGATATTTTAAAGTTTGCTAATTGATTGAATAAATAGATTAATAGCAGTTATTTTGTTTCTTAACACTGTATGAATAGTGAATGTATTTTTATGGAAATATGTATTTATTTTTTACTTGTGTTTTAGTCTTTGTTGGTACATTAGGGTAAAGAGTTTAGTCAATTCTGCCTGTTCTTGCTGTAGTTTTAAGTTTGTGTCACAAAGAATGTTTGTCATTGAATAGTTGCTTTGAAGCTTAAAAATATCAATGCACAATGTTAAACATAGGTTCATGTGTATTTTGTACTTTAATTATTGTGTTAATAAATGGGGTTATATTATGTATTATTTTTAGTTAGTGTTGTTTTGACGTTGACTAGTTCCGACAAGGTTCTAGTCATATAATACTATCAAGTTAAGTATGCTACCAAAAATATAAGAAAGGTGGTTTCACTTTAATTGTGGTAAGTTGTTCATAGGATTGATAATGGAGATGAACATAATTAAAACTGTAGATTACAACTGATAGTAGTTAAGTAAAACTTTGGGTATATATTTAATCAAATAATTTTAAGATTTCTGTTCATCTCTTGACACTGATATATCTGAAATTTGAAAGAGTGTTGGCTTTCCTTCTATGATATCAGTGTCAGTATTAAGTCTTTGTAGATAAGTTTAACAAAAGATAATGCAACCCTTAATTGTACTATTAGTTGTTATATTGTTTCAATTTAATGCTTGATTTAGTGGTGTATAATTCTTTTTAATGCTTTGTATGTATTGCTTAAAGATAACTAATTTTTTAATGTGAAAATTGTATTATTAAATATTGATAATTGATATCATTATTTAAATCAAAAACATCACTGAATTTTAAACACAACTTGTGTATTTATGTACAGTTAAAATGATTAATCGGGATCTTTTTGAATTGATTTTCATAACACAAAATTGTTTTGCTTAAAAGACTTGGATGAAAGACATTGAGTAGAAACAAAACCAGTTATATTGGTATTTTGTTGTTGATCTTTCAGTTTTCCAGTATACATTCAAGAAGTGTGAATATGGATTTTATATTGTTCCATGTTTCTTTTTTTGCATGAAGAATAAAGTATTAAACATTTGTCTGGGTTACTGTTACAGTAGTTAAGATTTAGCTCAAAACAGAAATGTATTTCCAAAACCAACCATATATTTCTATTGGTTAAAAATAAAAAGATTTTACTAAATTGATTAAGTTTAAACTGATACAATTTTTATATAGAATTTCACATTGTGCAAGATAATTATAAGTACATTTTTCTTTATTCTTGCTAATAATATTTTTTTTTTATATAAAATATATTCTATATTCAGGCAGGATGTACTTAATGTAAATTTTATAAAATATATTGTTTATTTTACAAAACAAAAATTATTTTGCATTTATATTAACTTAAAACTGTTAATATTGTAAATCCTTTTGAGAGAACTGTTTTCATTATTAAATATTTTGCTATCAGATGATAAACACATACAGTTAAACATGTACGTACAGTTCTAAATTGAATTAGTTTTTCAGCTTGTTAGTAAATTTTAAGAAATAAAACTTTAAACTTGAAAATTGCTTACTCTTTCTACATGATGTACTTGTAGCATCGAAAAGAATGTAGTATTGTGTGTAATACTATAATGTAGAATTACTAAAATTAAATATATTTTAGAAAAGGTGTTGGTATCTCTTCAAGCAGTTTTTGCAAGTTGCATGAATATTAATAGTTTAACTTGAACTGTCATTTGTCCACTATTGCATACTTTGGTAGGTGATGCAAGAATTCAACTTGATATACTGATATGTGAAAGTGTGTTTTATGTATAAAAAATATAAAGTGTGGGGGGGGGGCAGTGGAATGATGTTTTGTGTGTAGAGTACTGTGACAAGAAATAGGTCTGGCTTCTTTTTATTTTACATTTCTCCATACTTAAGAATTGAATCAGCT
The DNA here is from genome assembly GCF_000517525.1 of Limulus polyphemus. Lineage (NCBI taxonomy): Eukaryota > Metazoa > Arthropoda > Merostomata > Xiphosura > Limulidae > Limulus > Limulus polyphemus. Next base: position 31,298 of record NW_013671094.1, read on the forward strand.
GTTTCACAAAGTAAAAAATGCTGTAATTATCCTTGTGAAATGTGTAATTAAATAAAACGTTTTAAAGTAAGGTAGTGATTTAGGTTTCTTTTTTGAGTTTTAAAGTATCCTGTTCAGTAAGTTTTACTTTATATTTGTTGAGGTTATATTAAAACTTGTATTAGTAAGAGTTGATTGTGGGAATCATCTGTTATTGAAATTTGCAAAATAAACCTTTATAAAAATTAAAATTGGCTACATTAATTAAACGAATGTGAAAATTCATAATTTAGTGTTTTTTGAAATACAACGTTATAAACAGTTTTAAAAATGTTGTTGAAGAAGCAAAGCACTGAACAATATATTTTCATAAGGTTTTAGTGATGATATATGTATCAGTTACCAAGGTTATGTGTAAAGACTTGGGTTTACCTATTTTAATTTTCTTGGAAATTCCTTATATATATTTTTATGGATTGGTCCTGTGTATAGATAAGTCATATAAAAAGTTTATTTTCTATAGCTTCAGAAATAAAACTGTTGATGTCTAGTCTTACCCATGAGAAAAAAAAACTGAAACGAAGGTCAAATTTGGTAAAGTGGGTTTTGTATTTATTAAGGTATATGGACATTGCTGTGGTGTGAATATTTAGTGATGGTCACTCAGGGTCTATCTTAGTTTTGGTTTAATAATTTTTTTATATTGCATAGGGACATGACCTGTGTATTACTGAAATTGTTGGCATTACCAACCAGAATTCTGTAAGAAAATTTTGTGCCTTGAATTACCTTATGAAGTGTCAAGTAAATGACAGTGAGGTTTTGTACAGATTTTAGAAGTGTGGTACAAATGATTTGATTGGTTAAAAAAAATTTCAATAAATCTGTTTTTTCATCTGATTTTGTGATGGTTTTGGTTGATAATACTATGGTGACATGTTACAATATAGTGTAGATCTTTTATAATACAAAATATCAGCATTTTAAACATGCATTTAATAAAATCATTCAGAAAGTTGGAAATATTTGACATAAAGCTTTGCATGCAGTATAGTGAAAAAGCTATGTAATATTACTAGTGAAATTAACTTCAGACATTGTATAAAATGTTTTTGCTCATACTTGTGGCTTCAAAAAATCCTTTCATAATATGAATGTTTACATTAACTTTTTGTATGTGCTATTCTATTTACCTTTTATATATATGAAGAAAGTGAAATAAGAATACTTGACTGTAAAAAAAAGTTTTTTAGTTTATTATTGACTTTAATGGTTTCTTGGTGAAAGGTCATGTGCACGTTACAAGATTAATGGGTATGATGAATTTATCTGAAGCACCCAAGTGGGTCAATGGTAAACTTATAATGCTAAAGTTCGGTTCATGCAGAGGGTAGGGCACAGATAGCCCAATGTGATGCTTTGTGCTTAACAATAAATTAGGAAGTAATGGTAAAAAAACTTTTGTACACATAATATTGTGTAAAATTCATAAGTATGCTATGCTTCACACAGTGTTTTTGTTTGTTTGTTTTTAACTTTAAAGATAACCTCTAAACGTATTTACTTTTGTCATAACCATTCCACTAAACAGCATTGTTTATATTACAAAATAGATAAATAAAAAGCTTGAATTTTTGGAAGATTTTCTCTGGTTTTTAAAAAATATATAAAACTAAACTTTTAGAAGATAAACTTAAATCTTTATTCTAACTAAGCATTGTAGAGTGAACATTTCTAAATTGATTTAAACTTTGGAAACTTTTAAATGGTGAAATTTTGGCCTAATGAAAGATCCTCTAATGTTCTGAAATTTGTTCAACAATATCACATTTTCGTGATTCTTTAAAGAAAAGTAACTTATACCCTAGAGCTAAATTAATTATTAATAATGACATCTAAATGAAAGAGTATATAAGAATGTGTCAATCACATTAACTGCTGTTTCCAGTGACAACCAGGTCTTTCGTCTAGTACCAAGGCTGTTCAGACTAGTTGGGATACGACAGACATATAATAGTTGAGAAGTTGTTTCTATTAGCAAATCGCTTGACGACAACTGTTTCGGTGTGAAATGAATTAAGTTGGTAAAGTGTAATTCTTTCATTAATATGTCACAACACATCAGAATTAGGGTAAGGATTATTTCATTTATTTATTTTAACTATATTGTTTTTTCTAACTAACTTACTCAATATTCAGAAACATTGGTAAACCACCTTCAGAATAAGAACATCCTAACAAAGTAACTACAAACTGGTAATATATATGTATAATAGTTTGAAATTTTTTATAACAAAAGTTAAATTCTCAATCATTTACTTCACCTCGCTTACTCGACAAAACCCTCAACAGATGGCGGGTTTATTTTCATCAAATATATGAAGGCTGATAGTATTTGAAATTCCAACTTTAGGCTAGTCGTTGTATGAATGTTCTACATGCCGAACTAGCCAAATGATGGCTGAAAGCATAAATATTGTTTTGATAGTATAACATAAATTGTTCTTAAAGTTCTTACACATCTATTTGAAAATACTTGAAATACGGGTGTTTTCATTCTACTTGTGTACGTATTAAAAATTGATATGTAGATTATATCAGTAGTTTGTTTTTATTATTAAAAGCAACACCACTATTTTAAAATTGAACCTGTATTTCAATAGTTTTGTGACAGTTTTATGTGTGTAATCAGATTTCTATATTTATGAACAGTTGTCACAGACAAGCCGCACTTCATAAGTTGTGAGGGACGTTAGAAATATTTTGAATGAAAAACTTGTTTTATAGTTTTGTGCACAGCTATAGCCGTCCCTAATTTTGAATTCATAGACTAGATGGAAAGCAGATAGTCAACAGCACCCACTACAAACTATTGAGATACTTTGAGTCGTATCCTGGATTCAGATGAACTATGTTATTTAGTAGTTAACGCTGGGAAGCCCCAGGTAATTATGTATTTTGGCAAAGTAAAAGTAGTAAATAAAAGTTTGAATTAATACCACTTCATTAGTTGGTTTGAACTACTTGAAATACAGCAAGTTTTGTAGGTGTGTCGAAAACGTTCGTACCAGAACTGCTTCTTAAAGCGAGTGGCGCTATCCGCAGTATTGTTTAATTTTAAAACTGTTTTACTTTTTCGGGCTTGAAAGTTAGTCTTTGTGGAAAACTTTTTTTTTGCGTGCGCACTCGTCCTTACTTTTATTATTTTTATATTAATTTTTTTTTTTTGTAGAGGTATGACTTTTTTACATGGGAGATGTTCGTTGTTGTGTTGATAGGCGACAAGATTAATAGTAGGGTTCAGAAAAATAATTGCAAAAGTATTATGATGTACGCTAGATGGCGTACTTAAAGTTCTATTATGGAAGAGAGGAAAATAGTTCCTATGATTCTTAGCGCGCCACCTGTCTATCTCCCTGACGTCACGTTCTTTACTCACAGTTTACTGAATGGGAGGTCAGCAGTGGGAAGTGCTGGGTGTTCTCGCTGCTTTCGGAGCGCTTTTTGGTGTAAAAGTCAGCCGCTTGTAGCTGGAGTAGCTCCGTACGATTTTGCAGCATGCCTAGACGTAAACAAGACCGGCCAAAACGGATGGAATGTAAGTAACTTTGAAATTAAATTTTCAGATGCTGACATGGGGCAAGCCTGTCGTTCACGTCAGCCTTAGTTGATCGCTAACTGACGTGACAGACTGGAATGAATGTTTTAAAGTTTAAATTAAAGCGTTGTGATACTTGATGTACTAAACGTGTTTATTAGTTAATGTCTTTAGAACAAACAAAAATGTGTGGGATATCTGAATTTTAGTGACGAGAGATACTCTTTCACTGCAGGATTTGATTATTATTATTTTTTACCAATCAAATTTCTATATGAAAAACGTCTTTTATGTGACAATTTTATTATTTACCAAACACGGGAAGTTATGAAAGATTATGCTATTCCTTAACGGTCTGGATCACTCAGTTCTTAATCATATCTGTAGTTATATATTAAAAAAAAACGTCGAGTTTTGACGGGTTCTTGTGTTATATCTCTAACTGTCTTACGGTTGCCCATTCCCGCCTTGTTTCTACTGCGTCGTACTACCCCATCCATCAGTCAGACTTGGAGCTTCAAGCCCCGGGCTCCTTAATGGGCCTTTGCGGCATCGCAGGGCGGTTGCAACCGCAGATAGAAGTATGAACTAGCTAGGATCAAATAATCTCGAATTCTGTTTCAGATTTATGATTTGAACGCCAAAACATCTTCTATAAAGATGACGCCCGAGCTGGATGACATAACAAGATGATTTAGGGCCTTTGTTGAGAGTATAATAACTTGCCGGTTATAGTTTCTAGCGAGTACCGCGTTTTTTTCGCGTTGACCATAAATTATTTCTCGGAACAATGCCCAACGTGAACTTCTCGAGCACTGCTTGGTATTTTTCTTCATTATGAGATGGTTTATGTTTAGATTAAGTGCTTTTATTTGTACAATAAATAAACAGAATTGTTTTATTTTTTTTCTATTATCCATTTTTTTTTTCTAAATGTAAATTTTTGATACTAATGTTATTAAATTGTACCTTTAGATGTTTCTCTGTTCTACCGATAGTTTCCCTTAGGCGTGTAAAATTATATCAGTTATTCAGTAAAGTCGTCTATCAATGTACTCGGTACTAAAGGTTTGGAAGGAGTGTAAAATATAAAATAAACACATTATAATTATGTCGTTTTCTGTTCTCGAGATATATTTAAGATATTGAAACTTCTGTGGAGTATTACCATTCTCATTAGAATATGGTGTTTGATAGTTGATACTCGTGATACCTAATAAGGTACATTTTCGTCTCGATTGCAGTGTAATATATAACTTTTTCAATTAAATTATAGTTACATTATTTCTGTTTGAATTTAAGTTGCACATAAAACAATGTAATTTTATTATGTTTTTGAAAATGTTAAGCTTTGTTTGTTGCTTTTAAAGGCAATTTCTGCTTAAATCACCAGAGGACGCCACTAACGTTTGACTTCAAATCATCTAAGATGAAGTAACGTTTGGACAAGTGCCTTACAAATTGAAAACTTGGTATTAACTGTTTGAAAACCTAGATGATATATTTCAGTTCTTGTCAGTGATATATGCCTTAATCAAAATAGCTTAAACTCACATTCATTAGATGTGTTAATTCCAATTACTTTACAAACTTATCAAGCAAAGAATAACGACAAATTGTTATTAACAATTAATGATGAACAACAATAATCGATAACATCATCACGTGAGAGACTACTTGTCTTGTTTTAGCACGAATGATGGCGCTTGACAGGGGGTGAAATACATTCGATTGAAGTAGGCAAAGAGATACAAGTTACTCAAATTAGGCACCTGAAATACAAAAAAATTGTATCTCAGAAGAATTACAATGTGGATCAAGCTCTCAAGTTTGAGCGCGCCATGAACTTACGTTTATTTATTGAATTGTAAAGTAATTGTACCAGCGTGTGAAATATGAAATAAGTCAGTTCGGCAGATTTTAACTGTAATCAGATAAAATATCAAAATTCCTTCAAGATTTACTGTCAAGTTGTAAAAAATATCAGAGTAGTATGAATTGTATCTTCTAACATTTATGTATTTTGTACTTACTTACCTGTCTATCAGGAAATTATTTTAGGGCTCAAGACTGAACAGGAGATTACTATTAATCAATCATCACCAAAGGTTGTTGTTAGCACAAAACTACAATAATACGCTATCTGCGTTCTCTCCACCGCGTAGAATCGAACCCCGGATTTTAGCTTTGTAAGTTCAGAAACTTACTGCTAACCTACAAGGGGATATTGCTGAAGGATGCAAGACTAAACAACGGTTTACTATACGAATTAATAATTACTGAAGGATGTAAGATTGAACAACGACTACTATGAATCAATAATTACTGAAGGATGCAAGACTGAACAACGACGTACTGTTAATAAATGATTACTGAAAGATGCAAGACTGAACAGTGACCTACTATGAATCAATAATTGCTGAAGGATACAAGACTGAACAACGACGTACTGTTAATCAATATTTACTGAAGGATGCACGACGGAACAACGACGTACTGTTAATCAATAATTACTGAAGGATGCAAGACCGAACAACGACCTACTATGAATCAGTAATTACTGAAGGATGCAAGAGTGAACAACGACCTACTATGAACCAATAATTACTGAAGGATGCAAGACGGAACAACGATTTACTGTTAATCAATAATTACTGAATGATGCAAGACTGAACAACGACCTACTATGAATCAATAATTACTGAAAGATGCAAGACTGAACAAGTACTGTCAAAAACCTCCTAAGCTTTACTTAAGAAGGATCAGATAAACAGATGGTTTTCTTGCAGCTAATCTTGTCACGATAAGTCTTGCAAGCCGACCTGCAGGGAAACGTGTTATCTCTCACAAACCAAACATGGCCGCTTCTCTCTAGGATAATAAGGTGATATCCATGCGTCACGAGTCGGCTTCATCGGAAAGTTGAGCTTTCATGATGATTTATTTAAGTCTCGATTCACCGAGTGGCACCGCTGTAACAGTGTGACCTTCTTCATATGTTTGTGACTGCGTGGCGGCCAGACGTCAAAGTTTATTATGGATTAGCCGAGTAATTCGGAAAGGAAATGTGGTACTCATAAAGTACCTGTAATTGAGCCCAAGTGACACGCGTAGACCTCCGAAAAGAAGGACACGAAAAACCCAGGCGACAAGCTCATCATTTTTAGCTACGTGATCAGCAGTATTATCATTCTCTTTTGGACTAGTTTTTTACTTAAAAAATTGAGTCAAACTGAGATTGGCTCTTCTGTTAGATTATTGTATCTCCCGGAAGGCTGCTTGCACGATATGAAAAATTACAGAGGATTTGTTTAACGATTTAAAGTGAATTGAAATAATGACCAAAATAAGACTTTGTGAAAAACGTTTTTCGGATACACATATATACGGTATTAAGGTTTTCCAATAGCAATGTGTTATTTTTGTATAGTTTGTACATCTTCGCATCTTGATTTTTCCCCAAAGCCACACCTAACAGACCTTAGAAATATCAATTAGACGTAAGAATCTGCCTTTCAGATGTTTTTTATTTATTTGTGTATGGCGCAGATAGCCCAGCTGCTTTGCGCCATAAAGCCCCAAACAAATAACCATTCTCTACTTCGTTAAAATTGGGGGTTCGACTCTTACCGTGGGCACAACACAATTAATCCATTGTGTAGATTTGCGCTTAATAACAAACAAACAAAAATTTACTGGATAAAAATGGTAAATTATTTTGAACCAAATTAAATGCGTCACAAGAAAATACCTGTTGCTTGTGTAGTATTTTCAGAAATCAGTTAAATAAGCACAGGTATCAAAACAATGTGATGACTTTGTATTGACAACAGAGGCTAAGTAAAATTACTGTATGTGTTCAAGTTGGGGCGTGAACAGTTATTTGTATTTCAGGTCTTTTAAAGGTCACTAACCGCTGAGTAGTATACCGTGGTCGTCGTGCATTAAACCTCACCACACACTAACACAATCAGTATTGGACATAGAACACTTATAATTAGAGGTTTGGACCTTGCTGTTCATTAGGAAAACTTCCCGTTGACTTTGATTCATTCTTTAGCTTGTCATGTTGACCACTGAAAGACCTTTAGCAAGCAGTGATTAGTGTCAGATTTTAAATAAAACTGTGAAAACGTAGAAGACACATGAATGCATTCAATCCTCTACTAGTAAAAGCTACACCTTTATGGATCACACTTTGTTTCTATAAGTAGAGGTTGTGTAGACGTTTATGGATCGTCCTTCAATCAGTAAAACCTACAGGTTAGTGGAGCCCTCCCCAGAATACAACACAGTAATGGATCGAAACTTCGTCAATTTACCAGTAAAACTACACGATAGCGGATCTATGCCTTTAGAAGCTACACTCTAATGGATCGACACGTTTTGTCTTTACTTGTTGCAGTTATATCTTTATGGATCGAAAATTCGTCTCTTTTTTTACCAGCAAAAACTACACGATACTGAATCTTTGCTGGTAGAAGCTACACTTTAATGGATCGAAACGTCGTCATTCTACCAGTAACAACTATACTGGATATGTGCCGGTATAAATAAGTTGCGCCTTAATTAATTGAAACGTCACTTCTTTATCGGTGGAAGATACAGATACGTGTTAATGGATCAGTCAGTAAAAGATACACGTTAATGTATCGAGATGTTACCACTCGATCAGTAAAGCTAAACGTTAATGGGTTCAACGCCCCTCTACGTTTTCACCGGTGAGCTGCTCATTTCAAACCTCGTGTCCTTTAGTGTTGTATTTTTTCACCATTTTTTAATAGCATAGTTTTCTTGTACTGATTTTACTCCACTGTTTACCAGTAAACATTGCATCTCATTATAATTGTGTTACTATTTCAATACACAGGTGTTTATACATTCGATATCGAATGGATGAGTTCTAAGTGTTGCAAGTTGAAAGAACTGTTCCTCTATAGGTAAACAGTATTTTATCCAAAGTGAGATTTTTAAGTCATTTGAAACTCGTATTCTTTATTGTTCTGGTGCAGGAATCTTACACCAGTATTCGGTACTGTATGCGTTTTACGCCGATTAGCACTCGTATTCGGATTGAGTGGTGTACGAGTTTGTACTCGCGTTCGGTATTGTTTTAATGTACGAGTTTTACGCCATTTTGCACTCGAATTCAGTATATATCTGGTTTACGATTTTCACAACAAATTATGCTTGTATTAAGTATTATTCTGGCGCCCGAGTGTTACACCAAATGGTACTCGTGTTTACTGTGTCCTGATGTACAAGTTTTATCGTGATGAGTTTTAATTATATGAGAATGAAGAGGTATATTTTTCACATTAGTAAACATTTATATATATATATATCAAAATTTTAACCTCTTCCTGCATGCATACCTGTGCAAACTCGAGAAAAGACAGTTATAAGCATATTTTATGAACTACATAATCAGGATTCGTAATATGTCTTTGGACATGTTATGAACTATGTAACTGAAATTCGCAGCATGTCATTGGTCACATGACACTGCTATCAAAAGTTAAAGAATAAATCAATGATGCCCAACAAACAGTTTGTTCCTTAACTTTTGGACACCAGTGTACGAACTACATAATTAGGATTGGCAACATGTCATTGGACATATTAGGAATTACATAAGCAGGATTTGTAACATGTCATTTTTCACATTATGATCTATGAGTATGTCTATGTTTGATGCCACCTTCAGTACATGCTAAGATTGTCTGTGTTAGATGTCACATTTAGTACATGTTAGGAGCATGTCTATGTTAGATGTCACCTTTAGTACATGCTAGGAGTATGTCTGTGTTAGATGCCACCTTCAGTACACGTTAAGAGTATATCTGTGTTAAATGTCAACTTCAGTACATGTTAAGATTATGTCTATGTTAGATGCCACCTTCAGTACACGTTAGGAGTATGTCCGTGTTAGATGCCACCTTCAGTACACGTTAAGAGTATGTCTGTGTTAGATGCCACTTTCAGTACATGTTAAGAGTATGTATGTATTAGATGTCACCTTTAGTACACGTTAAGAGTATGTCTGTGTTAGATGCCACCTTCAGTACACGTTAAAAGTATATCTGTGTTAGATGCCACCTTCAGTACATGTTAAGAGTATGTCTGTGTTAGATGCCACCTTCAGTACACGTTAAGAGTATGTCTGTGTTAGATGCCACCTTCAGTACATGCTGAGGTTATGTCTGTGTTAGCTGTATTACATCAAGTGCATTTTTAAAATTTACTGAGCACGTTGTTATTTAGTTAAGTATGTTAATTATTGGGTTATAACTAGTAGTTTGTAAGCGTATCGATAAATATTTTCTGTCTCTAGTGCCCCTAGCGGAATGTTGGGGAAATTAGCTATGTTGTTTTGAGGGAATCTCTCGGTATGAAACATTAAATAACTCTGGGAATCAGACAAAACATTGAAAACAGGTAGGTAACTAAAATGTATTTTTAAAGTCTGTTGTCATTGTGTGAACATTCTGCTAAAGCTAGTCGAGCTCACTTCTGACAATGGCCTTGATGAAGAGTTTTGAACATTACCTAATGGCCAGTTCATCTTCCTCCGACTAAATTTCATCTGCATTTTTTTCTGCAAATGGACCGGATTTGTAAGAAAAATAAAAACAAAGTGACTTTATCATCAAAACAGAATTTTGTTTTGCACAAAACCTCATTGGGATATGTGCACTTTGTCCACCGTGAGGAAACAAGTCCCGGATTTTAGCACTTTAAGTTCGTAAACTTAACGTTGACCCATCAGGAGACAAAAATAAGCAGTGAGAGGATAGGCAGTTGCATTTTCTTTAATAAAATGTACGTTGTGTGTAAAATAGGCAGATAATATCATTTTCATATACGAGGTGTCCGTTGTGCGTTTATTATATAGCTCAGCTTAGTGCATCTCGGATCTATTATACAGACCACTGTCACGTTGGTCCATTTCTCTAAAGTTTTCCGAACACCAAGTGATGGATGGTTTTTATTGGACAGTGACGCAGGGTCGTGAATGATAAAGATGGTGGACAGTTTTCCTGTGCTTATTACCCCTGATGTTCGTAAGTAAGTTGATGACAAGGTAGGATGTGTTTGTGACGAATCTGATGTCCATATGGTATACCATTTAGTCTGCTAACTGACTAGAACTTGTGTGTGAATATTTTAGACATTCGGTATGTGTAAATGCCGTATGCACGAGCTTTACGGTGAGATATAGGAAGCTGTGTAAATATATTTTTTCTGAAATTCTGCTTCGTCAGACTCAATTGATGTATAAACGCTTTGAAGTGAAACTGAAATTTCAACGGACATAATGAAGGTAACAAAGTAGGATAAAATGTTTTTAATTTTGTATCTTATATTAATTTGTTCCATTTATTTAAGTGTTTCATAATTTCCTCAAGAAAAGTTATGCATATCCTAAAGCTGTTCCGAACGAGCGTGGCCCAATGGTCAGCGTGATGGAATAGGGATCTACAAGTCCCTTGTTCACGTCCCCTTATCACCGTGGGTGCATTATAAGGATGACGACCAAACCCCACTATTTAGTCAAAGAAAAATGGACTAAGAGTTGACGGCGGGTGCTGTTGACTAGTTACCTTCCCTCTAGTTTATATGGCTAGCACAGATAACCCTTGAGTAACATTGCACGAAAACTTAAAGCTATTCGTGTTTGGCTGGTATTAACACAACTGAGTTTGAAGAGAAAGCTGATGTGAAATGTTTGAGATTCTGATTATAACCTTTTCGTGATATGTTCTCTGAAGTACTAGCGTCTAAGTTTTCTTTGGTAAATCTTATTACGTCTGTTTGTTCAACAGTCTATTGTAATAATAATAATCAGTTTTTGTCTGTCTTCAAAATGCGCTCGCACCTTACTATCTAAATGCGCATGCGTGTGCATTTTATTTTGACGTATGTGAACAAAAGGCGGATGTAAATATACTTTAGCAGATATTTTGTACAACAATATATTGACAGCTTATCAAAGTTTTTGAAAAGGTTCTAATGTTTGGCCGTAAAATAACATAATTTTTTATTATTGGTAGCATAGAGTTTAGCCCTAACTAAATTATAGCAAAAAAAAAAGTAATCAATTTATAATGTTCATTTATCTCTTTATCAAATATAGGCCGTGCTTAATGAAGGCTTAACTAATACTGGGCTTAAAACAAGTGGACTTTTAGATTTCGGTGTCTACGATTAGAATTACTTAGTATTATTCTAGAAATCATATATTTAAAGAAGTACTGTTGCAATAGAGATACTAATCTGACCGTGAATGTTTTGCAGGTCTCTGTTACTTATGAAATAATAGCGTCTAAACTTTTTTTTTTTGGTTAAATCTTAGTACGTTTGTCTGTTCAACAATCTAGCCAATAATACCGACGTAGTTAGCTATCAAACCATATTCTCTGTAATCGTATAGCTCAGCGTTTCTCAAAGTCGGGTCCGCTAGTCATGACCGAAATGTCTTAAAATATTAAAAAATATATAATCTATAGAATAAGAAATTATCTTTTTTTGTAAAATGAAGTTTATATGAATTGAAACATTTAATTTTGGAATACAGATTTTCATTTACACTAATTTTTTGTTTTTTTTCCAAAACAAAATCATCGATAGATTTGGGAGGGTCCGCGAAAAAATATTAAATTAAAAGGGGTCATTAACGTTTGAGAACCCCTGATATAGCTTACTTCCTCAAAATTAAGGTCGTGGTGTCGAATCCACGTCCGACCAAATTTGCTCGTCCTTTCAGCCGTGTGGGCGTTATAAAGTGACGGTCAATCCCACTATTCGTTGGTAAAAGAGTACCCCAAGAGTTGTAGGTGGGTGGTGATGACTAGCTGCCTTCCCTCTAATTATTCACTGTTAAATTATGGACGGCTAGTGCAGATAGCCCTAGTTGTGCGCGAAATTCAAAACAAACAAACAAAACGTCCTCAAAAACAATAGAGAGCAGGTTTTTAATACCTACGCATGGTTAAAAGGTTCCTAGAATCCTAAAATCACGGTAGTGCTGTTAAGGATTTATGTTGTCACTCAAATTAGGTATTCTTGTCATTATCAACATCCTAAAAATGCTGAAGCTTGGTTGAACTCGCTGTGTTTTAACTTGTGATTCAGTTATCTTCACTTCATTTATATTTAGTGTTAATTTATTCAACCGTTCTAAATTACGTGTTAGCTGTGGTGGGTGGCACTTTTGTATTTATGGTAAAGCTAATAATGCCATGTGCCACTGTCCCTACTTTTGAATTACTGTCCAGAAGGATGGAGACCAGTCCGCATCACCCTATCACTCACCACCCATACTAAAGGATTGACTGTAACTCATATAACGCACCATAGTTTAAAGTGCGAGAAATACTTGTGTGGTATTGTATGGATTTCAACAAAGCTTTCTAGATCCGAATCGAGAGCTCTGTGACAGGAAGCAAAGCTTCCTAGATCCGAAACGAGAGCTCAGTGACAGGAAGGTGGAAAAACGAATTTTGTCTCTTTGATACCAATGTTCAAACATCACTTATAGATTGAAATAACACGTATAATTTATATACAATCCACACCTAAAATTATAGATTGAAATAACACATATAATTTATGTACAATCTACACCTAAAAGTTATTTTACTAGATATCACTAAATATCAAAGTACCGCAAATATGACATATAAATGCAACCAACGTTTTGACCTTCTGAGTCTCTGAAATGGTACACGAAGTAACAGAGATATCTTTAAGTAATCCTTATGTGAATGTTTTAAAACGCTCTATCAAACAGAAACAAAGTGCCTTTGTTAACAAGAGCCACGTGACCTGGAAGACAGTACATGTAAGAAAGCGTACAAATAGCCTATACACATAACAACATAACTATACATTAATACTCCTGAATGAGACATTGTGAAAGTTGAATAAAACTTTAAATATATATATATATATATATATATATTTGGTACGTGAATAGAGAAGCATCTGGATAAATATATCCTCTCCCCACAAATCGTATTTCCCATTGGTAGTTAGATTGTTGGAGAAACAGCTTCCTGCAACTTATAAATAAATAAAAGTGTGTTTGATCCTAAAACATCTTAATACTCTGAAAACATAAAAACTGGTTGTGTGTTAAGCGCTTTCAGCAGTTCTTTGTTATTTAAAAGCTCATAATTGTTTTATTATTGGGTTTCGAATGGCTACTCTTGAACTTCTTTACAGAGGGGAAACTTGGGCTGTTGAAATGAAATGTTTATTTGTAAACAGTTTATTTACAAAAATGATAATCATTTTTTAAACTTATACAGCTTTGGTAATAAGCAAAGACAGTAGTTACATAGGTAGAAAATGGTCGGTCAGATCATCAGGCACACAGAAAAGTACAGTAGTTACGTCAGTAGAGAAAAATTACCAGCCAGGTCATCAGGCCCACAAACAAGTACAGTAGTTACGTAAGTAGAGAAAATTACCAGCCAGATCATCAGGCACACAAACAAATACAGTAGTTACATAAGTAGAGAAAAATTACCAGCCATATCATCAGGCACACAGACAAATACAGTAGTTACGTTAGTAGAGAAAAATTACCAGCCAGATCATCAAGGACACAGACAAGTATAGTAGTTACATAAGTAGAGAAAAATTACCAGCCCGATCATCAGGCACACAGACAAGTATAGTAGTTACATAAGTAGAGAAAAATTACCAGCCAGATCATCAGGTATACAGACAAGTACAGTAAAGACGTGTTAGGAAGAACTGGAGACAAAACATGCATGTTATACTGCGGTTACGTTTTTCAAAGAAATTTACTTCTAGAACATTAATTCATATCAACAGCTAGTGTTTCTGTGTTATGTAAGTAAGATGTACTAAGTTATTTATATATTGTTAATTTTATTAACAGTATTGGTTATATTGTTTAGTATATCGAACATCATTACTTTTTATTTTATTTTTATTAGTTTACTTTTATTATGAGATGTTATTGGGATTACGGTCGGAAATATCGTTAACAGCGAGGGTACCCGACTAATGAAATAATGCATTATAATCTTTAAAAGTAGAAAGGTAAGAAGGTTGTATTTAATTCGCTATGTTGATGACCAGGTTGAATTTTAGTTCCGCTTTTAGTACATAGTATGCTTTGATCGGAAGTAAATATGAGTTAAGTGGATTGGATTTTGCATCCTTCTTTATATGGATAATCCGAAAGTTGTGCCTGTTGTAACAGGTAGAATAACATCATGCAGGACTGAGTATTACAACACTGAAATTATTATCACCTTGTTGTAAAAGGTAGAATAATATCATGCAGGACTGAGTATTGCAACATTGAAATTATTGTTACCTTGTTCTCAAAGGTAGAATAACATCATGCAGGACTGTGTATTATAACATTGAAATTATTATCACATTGTTGTAAAAGGTAGAATAACATCATGCAGGACTGTGTATTACAACATTGAAATTATTATCACATTGTTGTAAAAGGTAGAATAACATCATGCAGGACTGAGTATTGCAACATTGAAATTATTGTTACCTTGTTCTCAAAGGTAGAATAACATCATGCAGGACTGTGTATTATAACATTGAAATTATTATCACATTGTTGTAAAAGGTAGAATAACATCATGCAGGACTGTGTATTACAACATTGAAATTATTATCACCTTGTTGTAAAAGGTAGAATAACATCATGAAGGACTGAGTATTAAAACATTGAAATTATTGTTACCTTGTTCTCAAAAGTAGAATAACATCATGCAGGACTGTGTATTACAACATTGAAATTATTGCCACCTTGTTGTAAAAGGTAGAATAACATCATGTAGGACTGTGTATTACACCATTGAAATTATTGTTACCTTGTTCTAAAAGGTAGAATAACATCATGCAGGACTGTGTATTACAACATTGAAATTATTATCACCTTGTTGTAAAAGGTAGAATAACACCATGTAGGACTGAGTATTATAACACTGAAATTATTGCCACCTTGTTGTAAAAAGTAGAATAACATCATGTAGGACTGAGTATTATAGCACTGTAATTATTGCCACCTTGTTGTAAAAGGTAGAATAACATCATGCAGGACTGTGTATTACAACAGTGAAATTATTGCCAAGTGTGACTGAAACAAGAACAGTTTTAAACTGGCAAGTCTGACCACTCTGTACAATATCTCTCATTCTCAAACTTAAAGCTTACTCGAGATATCTATTTCCTTACAGACTTTCAGTGTAGAGATTATAATGAGCCTGGAATAGGTACCCAGTTGGTAGAGTTTCCAAATTTTTCATAGTCAAAGCGTGAACTAAGGCACCATAACCATTAATATTTCCAAATGACTTCGTTATTGTCAAATCAAAGGTTTTACGTAAAAGGTCACTGTCGCGAAGGTCTTCAGTATCCGATGGTCGTTATTATTTAAATCATGAAAACTTTATGTCAAGTTTCAATTCGGGTTCAAAGGTCATCTTGTTCCATTCCCGTATAAATCAAACAAGCCGAAAGTTAGCAGTCGACCATTTCACACAATTGTGATATGAATGTACAATTCTTCCGCGACAAAACACTTCACCCGAACACCTAAACTATATTTCTTAGTGCGATTCTATCTCTCAGTAAAAATTGTCACCGTTTCTATCGTCATTTAAAGTCCAATTCATAAAACCGGCCACCCCTACAAATCGATCGCACTTCCCTTCTCAAATGTGCAGGATTACAGAAGTTTCATGGTAGAGCCAAAATGAGTTTTCATAGCTTCCCTCTTCTTTGTTACTGTGACAACAAAACTAAATTGTAATAGCCAGGTCACCTGTTTAACATCCTGCTAGGCCTGATGAAACAGTTACTGCACAATGATGAGTGGTGATGGGAAATAAGCAACTTGGAGAGAGAGAGAGAAGTTGTAATGCTGTGTCTTCATGTATGTGCTACATTCTATTACGTTCGTTACCTTGCGTGAGATGCTCCTGTCAAAATTTCTTCGCTGTGAATGCTGGTCAAAGTGCTTTTCAGTGGCGTTTCTATTATTTTTATTTGGGGAGGGCAGAAAGCTAGTTTGGAGTAGAAAAAGTAACATTTTAACATCAGTGGGAGTCACAATTTAGAGAATTTGAGACCTCCAATGTGGGGGTCTGGCCTTCACGCTACCCTGGTGGACACACTCTTGGTACTATTGGGAATTTGTTATGTATTAATAATCTAAGCGTTTTATTTAAATACAGTTTTTATTCGTTATGTTTCTAAGATGTGTTTAATGAAAGGAGGTTGTCATAGAAATATATTTCTTACGGTTTAATGACGTAATATAACTGGTTCTATACATGACGTGAGCCAGAAGCTTTATTATAATAAACGTGTAATCACACATAACTGTGTGTTCGCTAATTATCATAAAAATATTATACTGTATGATTAGCGTGATAGAACAACAACAACAATAAAATCTTGAGTGTTGAGACTTATTACCACAGACCTGCCTGATTAAAATCAATAGGCTAACCTGTGAAAACGCAGTAGCGACAAATTACGTACCAACTTTATCTCATGTTTTCAGCGTGACAAGTAGGTTGAAACAGCTTAACAAAAGGTGATATTAAAACTTACATTATTGTAAGCAAAGACAGCATTAGCGAAATAACTCCCCAAACTGTTCTAAGGTAAACGTGATAATTAGAAAACTTGTTTCCAAACTGTTTAATAATAATTATAATATTAGCGAAACAACTCCCCAAACTATTCGACATTAAACACAGTAATTAGAAAACTTGTTTCCAGATTGTTTAACAACAAATATTAGCGAAATAACTCCCCAAACTGTTCTAAATTAAACGTGCTAATTATAAAGCTTATTTCCAGACTATTTAATAACTATAGTATTAGCGATATAACTCCCCAAACTGCTCTAAATCAAACTGATATTGGATAAATAAATGGCTAATGTGCTTTACATTAAATCGGACAATAAGGAAATTTGTGTTTAAAATGCTCAAAATTACTGTGATAATAGAGAAATAAATCATAAAACGTTCTACACTACATCTGATCGTAGAAACTTGTGTTCAAACGGTTTGGTATTGATTAAACGATTTCAGTAATAAGGGCTTACACAGCAGGTTTTCTGATAACATGAAAACAGTGTACAATCTGTTCTTCTTGAGATGTAATAATAAACGTGATAATAAGAAAACGTGTTCATCTTGTTCTTCTCCAGTTACTCTCATAAATAATAGTTTATACATTTCGTTATTTTTAAAACCAGTTTACGAAGGTAGAAATGTCAGTTTTATGTGTTTTTTTTTTTTTTGGTCTTGGTTGTTAACTGAACATTTCCTGACTGATGTGTTATTGGTCATGGTTTTCAACTCAGTATTTTCAGGTTGGTGTGTTTTTGGTCATGGTTAGCAGCTCAACATTTTTTGGTTGGTATACTTTGGTCATGGTTTTCAACTCAGTATTTCCTTGTTGGTATATTTTTGATCATGGTTAGCAGCTCAACATTTCCTGACTGGTGTGTTATTAGTCATGGTTTTCAACTCAGTATTTCCTGGTTGGTATATTTCTGGTCATGGTTAATAGCTCAACATTTCCTGGTTGGTATATTTTTAGTCATGGTTTTCAAATCAGTATTTCCTGGTTAGTATATTACTGGTCATGGTTAATAGCTCAACATTTCCTGACTGGTTTGTATTTGTTCATGGTTGTAAACTCAACATTTAGCAGTTCGTCACTGACTGATTTTTCGGATGTTCTACTGTGATCACATAATGAGGACATTTTTTTTTTTTTCACAGACTGATTTTTCGAATGTTTTACTCTGATCATATGGTTAGAATAACGTGTTTTAGCTCTTTTTTTACATAGACTATTGTAGTAAGATAAGATTAACAAGATTTGACTCAGTAGATGTTTGACAAGAGGATGAGCCAAATCACCCTCTAGCTCTCTTTTGACATGGTACTGTATATACACAGCACGTGCTGATGGATTTGTTTAAGAAGATTGCTGCAGGGTATGGCAAGAACCTTGCACCTCTCTAGTTCCGACAACGACTCTGTTGGCAACACTTGAAGAGCAGCCCAGATTTAATTTACCTTTAAAGTATGAATATAAATAAACCCAGCAGTTAAGAAGCATATAAATAATAATAAAACAGTTTACGAGTTAAATGTTAGCGTCAGAGAAAGTTGTTTGTTTCTTTGTTTATAACAAGGCTAAGGCTCCCTGCTGCCGTTTGTAATTTTGAATTGCCGACCACAGGGAAGTAAAGCAACTGGCAGCTGTGCCAACCGCCAATTTTTGACCAACGAATAGTAGAAATTACCCCACGGCTGAGAGGACGGGCATGTTCGGAGCTGGGTTTCGATCCCGCAACATGCAGCTTGCGAGTCGAGCTACCTAACAACCATGCTAAAGGAAGTAGTGTAATTGTATGTGTGTATATATATATTTCATATTTTAAATACTTATACTCCCCTCACGCATACATACATACATCTTCATACTTTCTAATATCTTATATGTAGTTCGTTCTTCCTCCGAATTTTTGTAGCATTGTACAAATATGTTGAAAAATTATTTGGAACGATAGTTTCTTCTTGTTTTATATTCGTAGACACTGTAGATATGCCATTAATCTTTGAATCTAAAAATTATTTGTTTGCATTTGGCAACCATGAAAAGTCTAATAAAACTTGAGAACTTATCATTCGTTAAAAATGAAAATGTAAATACAATTAAAAGAAGTACAATGTTAAAATAATTTTAACACCAGAAATAAACGACCTTATAACACCAAAATGTTGTTTGTATTTAATTAGACACTGAACGTTTCGCTTTACAGCTTTTGCAGGAGCGTTCACTAAAACACAGACCGAAACTGACAGTGCAAAGCTGTAAAGGGAAACGTTGAGTGTTTAACGAAATAAAAACAACGTTTTGGTGTTACAGGGTCACATATTTCTAGTATTAATGTCTTTTATACACCAATAGGCACTACAGAAATTAAATAATAAATAACTTTATTAAAAAATAGGGTCCAGCCATAAAAAAGAGTACATGTTTCGGTGTTATACGTCACCATCCTCGGGAATATAAGTTAAAATACGATCATGACTTATATAACTACATCAGTAATTTGCATACTTTTAGCGCCATCTAGACTTCAACACACCAAAGAGTTTATAAGACACACGTACAGTACTTCGTTTTTTCTAAACCTGGACCAACCTCTTTGTTCAGCACAATATTTTTTTTTATATTTCTATTGTTTCTCTGATATTTAGTTCATACTTCAACTCCACCCGATTCATCAGTTCAACATGTGCTTGCCACGTGTTCTGCTAAGGTCAACTCATTTACTTTATATTTTTCTACCGAATTTTTATATTCCTTGATCCTGTATTTCAAATTTCTGCACGATATACTACTGTATACATGACCACAGATACGAGGAACTTAATAAATCCCCCATTTATCAAATTCTACTTTATCTTTTACAACTGAGAGATGATCATTTAAACTTACAACAAGGAGAGAAAGTTACATACCTTGTTGACATACTTTGAACATATAGCAAGTAAACCCTCATATTATCAGTTTTACCCTTTATTATTAACTTTGTACATGATAACAATTTTAATTTGTTGCTCTGTTTTTTGGACAATCTATCAACTATTTAAGGATCAAAGCCTCTGTCTCTAGCTAAAGTTTCAAGAAAATTTACTCTATCTTAAGTCACAGTCGCGAGTGCAGATTTTTAAAGTTCTAAATACATACGCGGAAAAGGCGGATAATTTTTGTGTCCATGGGTGACACGGTCTATTACGTAGTAGAACAGCCACAGAAAACGGTTTTCTATAAACAGATGTTGAGAGACGCCCATTATCCCGTTCGACTGTCATGTCTAGGAAACTTAACTGACCCTCTTTTCCATCTCCAGTGTAAATCAAATAGAAGGACTAATCGAATTAAGTTCTTCAAACTGTATTAATGTGTCGACGTCACACAACCACACCAAAACGTTTCATCTACAAACCTTAACCACACCAAAGGTTCCACCTGAGAAGTATTAATCGTATTCATTTCAAATTTAAACATAAACAACTCGTATAAGAGAAGGACCCCTTGGCTAAGGACCCTGCTTCCTTAATCAATAATAGGTTGAAAACTGTAATACAAATTGTGTTACTTTGACACCAAAAGAAAGGAAAGACTTCGTTTCCTTAAGGTTAATTTTACCCAAGTTTTTCGCGCTACCTAAAATCTATAAAATTGGCACTCCGTTGCGTCAAATTATGAATAAAATAGACTCATCGTTCCATCCTTTGGCAACATTTATTTATCAAAAATGTTCGTTTTTAACCAACTCTTCAAAATACACTGTATAAAATTCATCTAATTTTGTTAACAGAATTGTAGGGAATTATTTTGAATCAACTGATAACCTAGCCTCTCTTGATATTGTGTCGCTGTTCACAAATGTTCCAGTTGAAGAGTCACTTCAATGTCTTGAAAATAGATTATTAGAGAGCAAAAAATTTTCCCTGTCAGAGGTGAGTTAAATCTTAATGCTGGCCCATGAGTGTGTCAAACATATATTTTAAGGTAGGGAATAAATTTTTTAAACAGACTAAAGATTTAGAAATGGAATATCCCTTTCCCCCCTTTTATACGAGTTGTTTATGTTTAAATTCGAAATGAATACGATTAATACTTCTCAGGTGGAACCTTTGGTGTGGTTAAGGTTTGTAGATGAAACGTTTTGGTGTGGTTGTGTGACGTCGACACATTAATACAGTTTGAAGAACTTAATTAGATTAGTCCTTCTATTTGATTTACACTGGAGATGGAAAAGAGGGTCAGTTAAATTTCCTAGACATGACAGTCGAACGGGATAATGGGCGTCTCTCAATATCTGTTTATAGAAAACCGTTTTCTGTGGCTGTTCTACTACGTAATAGACCGTGTCACCCATGGACACAAAAATTATCCGCCTTTTCCGCGTATGTATTTAGAACTTTAAAAATCTGCACTCGCGACTGTGACTTAAGATCAGAGTAAATTTCCTGGAAACATTTAGCTAGAGACAGAGGCTATGACCCCGAAATAATTGATAAATTGTACGAAAAAAAGAGCAATAAATTAACAATTTTGTCATGTACAAAGTTAAAGGGAAAGGTTAAGACTGATAATATGAGGGTTTACTTGCTATATGTTCAAGGTATGTCAACAAAAGTAATATAACAAAAAATATATAGATTGTCATGTAACTTTTTCTCCGTGTTGTAAGTTGAATAATTATCTCACAGATATAAAAAATGAAGTAGAACAAGTTGATGAATATGGGATTTATAAAATTATTTGTATCTGGGATCGCTTTTACAGTGGTAAAACGTGCAGAAATTTCAAGTATAGGATCAAGGAACATAAAAATGCGAGGGAAAAGTATAAAGTAAATGAGTTGACCTTAGCAAAAGATGTGGCAAGTACATCTCATGTTATAGAATCGAGTAATGTGAAAATGTAGAATCGAAATGTGAATTAAGTATCAGAGAAACAATAGAAACTGAAAAAACATAAATATTGTGCTGAACAAAGAGATTGGAACAAGTTTAGAAGAAATAATATAATGTACATTTGTTTTATAAACTCTTTGGTGTGTTTAAGTCTAGATGGCGCTAAAAGTATGCAAATTAACGATGTAGTTATATAAATCATGATCGAATTTTAACTTTTACTCATGAGGATGGTGACGGAGAGCACCGAAATATGTAGTCTTTTTTAGGGCTAGACCCTGTTTTTAATAACTCATTTATTGTGCAATTAATTTAACTTTGTATTCTTTTTAACTGTATTCATATGCACAAGTGCCGTTTTGATCTATTTAAGATGTAAATACTTTGAATATTTCGTTATCTTACTGTTATATCTTTAAAACGCAATATTTACACCTTGATAGAGAGGTTTAAACAAGGCCAAGATGGTTGTGAAACCATTTTCCATTCCTCTAGTTTGGTTTTTCAGAGACGAATTATTGTGCGATGTTTTTCCACATATTAAAAAATAGCGTGAAAATGCCCCACTCACAACACTGAAAAGAACTACACCCGTTGCGTCAAAAAACTGTTTTACTACATTTAGAAAATACTACATTTATCAGTTACGATTTCTGAAGAAAACTTGAGTAAACCGTGCGCTTTTTTTTTCCTTAACGAAATACACGTAGTATCGAGAAATGAGGCATGTCGAACTTAATGTCCTGCTGTCGCAAAAATGCGTTTCGCACCTAGAGGCCGCGCGTAAGCTATATGAGTAACGATCAAATACCACTGTCTTGATCACACAAGACTACCCCAACAGTTGGCAGCAGATGCTGTTATCTCTTACATTTCCTTTAGTCTATCAGTTCCAAATTAGAGGTTGGCCTGGCATAGTCTGGTGGACGCGGGTTCGAATCCTCGTCACCGAACATGCTCGCCTTTTCAGCCGTGGGGGCGTTATTTATGTGACGATTAATCCCACTATTCGTTACTAAAAGAGCAGCCCAAGAGTTGGCGGTTGGTGGTATTGAGTAGATGCCTTCCTTCTAGTCTATTAGTAGTAAATTATGGACGGCCAGCACAGCTGACCCTTGTGTAGCTTTGCGCGAAATTCAAACAAACCAAACAAATCCAAATTAGGGAAGGTTAGCGCAGAGTAGCCCATGTGTAATTTTGCGCGAAATTTCTAAAACGAGCAAGGGAATCGATTTTTTTTTTTACTTCATGGAACGCTTTCTTTTTAACTGGAATATAATACAGGAGGTATTTGTATTGTGAACAAACTTCGGTTAGGAGTTCGTATATTCAAATTCACGTACAAAGATAATAAATTTATCCATAAGCTTTGCAGATGTAAAAATATTATCGTGACTCAGAAATGAAAAAGTGTTCATTCAAAATTACCAGGGCATGAACTAGTAGTTAACGTTGCGGGCTACTGTGCTGAAGGTTCAAAGTTCGAGCCGCGTTATGCCGCTCGCTGAACACTCTCCGCATTATCAGTTGTGTAAAGATTTTACCTGTAACATACATTATTAGTATTATTATATACGGCTTAGAGAATAGTGGGATTGACCGTCACATTATAACGCCCCCACGGCTGAAAGGGCGAGCATGTTTGGTGTGACGGGGATTCGAACCCGCGACCCACAGATTGCGAGTCGAGCATCCTAACCACCTGGCCATGCCGGGCCCAAAATCAACTAAACTTAGTATTCAGAAATC
This sequence comes from Limulus polyphemus, assembly GCF_000517525.1. Lineage (NCBI taxonomy): Eukaryota > Metazoa > Arthropoda > Merostomata > Xiphosura > Limulidae > Limulus > Limulus polyphemus. The sequence goes on from NW_013671094.1 coordinate 55,157, forward strand.
TGTAAGCCTTTTAGATCTCTATCGAAATTCATTAAAAACGCCATGTAATGGGGAAAACGCAATTCCGGACATTTGAGATGATTCAACAGACCATACCTGTTAATGCTATAAATAACCATGATTTAACAGACTATGATTCAGGCTGCTATGTAACTATGATTTAACAGTCTATGATTCGGCCTGCTATTTAACCATGATTTAACAGACTATGATTAGTGCTGCTATGTAACCATGATTTAACAGACTATGATTCAGGCTGCTATGTAACTATGATTTAACAGCCTATGATTCGGCCTGCTATGTAACCATGATTTAACAGACTATGATTAGTGCTGCTATGTAACCATGATTTAACAGACTATGATTCAGGCTGCTATGTAACTATGATTTAACAGCCTATGATTCGGCCTGCTATGTAACCATGATTTAACAGACTATGATTAGTGCTGCTATGTAACCATGATTTAACAGACTATGATTCAGGCTGCTATGTAACTATGATTTAACAGCC
>NW_013671094.1:56121-62710 GCF_000517525.1 Limulus polyphemus
TCATTCACCCTATGTTATATATATGTGGTTGTCTCACACAATATTTTCTCAGCTTTTAATTTAAAATAAATCATGGAGTTTCAAGTGCTCCAGACTGTTTATGAATCCTAGCTAGTAGACGACCTTAAAGAAGACTATTGGATGTTTCACTTATGCGGAGAGTCATCAGATGAATGAAAGTCGACACCATTCTGTTGCTAAATGGCTATAAGTTTCTGAAAGTATCATTAGCAGATTGGTACATTTATTAAAAGGCAGACTATTGGATGTTTCACTTATGCGGAGAGTCATCAGATGAATGAAAGTCGACACCATTCTGTTGCTAAATGGCTATAAGTTTCTGAAAGTATCATTAGCAGATTGGTACATTTATTAAAAGGCAGAAAATCGTGCAATCAGAAGCATAAAACCATTTTCTTCTACGAATCTGGCTTACCGAAATTGTAAGGTACCAGACTCGAGACTGAATTATATCTTCGCAGCCGTTTCAGTGTGCATACAGGTAAAAGCAGACTTTACAAGGGAGGCCTATATGTCAACGCTAACTAAACACGCATTCAGCTAATATCAAAGCACAAAACAGTTTCTTGAATGGTGTTAGGATAAAGACCAGTGGACAAGCAACACGTGGAGCAATATTCGTTTTTGCTGATGAGTCGCGCCTCACTCTTCACCCAGACAACAGGTGTATACCAATTTGGAAAACATCTGGAACCAGAACCAACCCCATTTTGATATAGGAGCACGACGCATATAGCAGTGGGGAAAATATGATACTGGTAGGAATAAGCATTGATGAGCTTATTGGCCTCTACATCTTGCGGAATGATACCATTAATGTGTCGCAGTTATTATAGGGCTTGTGGTATAATAACCCATCATATCGGAACTTTTCTTGTGATATAATAACCCAAGGAGCGTGGATACTTCTTAAGATTTAAAACCCCATCGTATGTAAACACTTCTTGTAATATAATAACTCGTGATGTGTGGACACTACTCGTGATATAATAACCTCATCATATGTGGACGTTTTTTGTAATATAATCACTCGTGATGTGTGGACACTACTCGTGATATAATAACCTCATCATATGTGGACGTTTCTTGTAATATAATCACTCGTGATGTGTGGACACTACTTGTGATATAATAACCCATCATATGTGGACGATTCTTGTGATATAATATCTAATTACGTGTGGACACTACTTGTGCTATAATAACCCATCATATGTGGACACTACTTGTGATATAATAACTCATCATATGTGGACGAATCTTGTGATATAATATTTCGTGATGTGTGGACACTACTTGTGGTATAATAACCCATCATATGTGGACACTACTTGTGGTATAATAACCCATCATATATGGACACTACTTGTGATATAATATCTAATGACGTGTGGACACTACTTGTGGTATAATAATCCATCATATGTGGACACTACTTGTGATGTAATAACTCATCATATGTGGACGAATCTTGTGATATAATATTTCGTGATGTGTTGGCACTACTTGTGATATATTATTCGTGGTGTGTGACCGCTTCTTATAATATAATAACCCATCATATGTGGACGCATCTTGTAATATAATAATCCATCATATGTGGACGTCTCCTGTAATATAATAACCCATCATATGTGGACGCATCTTGTAATATAATATCTCGTGAAGCATAGACACTACTTGTAATATAATAGCTCACCATATGTGGACACTTCTTGTAATATAATAGCTCACCATATTTGGACACTTCTTGTAATATAATAGCTCACCATATGTGGACAGTTCTTGTAATATAATAGCTCATCATATGTGGACACTACTTGTGATATAATAACCTACCATACGTGAACACTTCCTGTGGATATGTTTTCGTACATAAACCAATATTTTTGAATGAAATGACAAACTATTATAGTACAGTTTTGCTAAGTTTTAGCTTATTCTATGTTTATGAAGTAAATTATTTCAAGTCAATTGGTTATAAAGGTGTTGTTTATTAATGTGTATGTTTCTATTAAATTAATTTAATTCTTTTGTACATGGGTAGCTTACTTTTGGTGAGTAGGTATTTCAATAATAACGTTGAAAGGAGAAGTTAAAAAACGCATTCATACTCCTAGAGATGCTCTGGAAATAAACGTCTATGTTTAGTTTCCCAGAATGTTTCTTCTGAAGAATGTTAGATTTGGACTTGCTTCATTTCAGTTGGCTTACAACGCTTGCGTGCAGGAATCATACAGCAGGATTGCTAATTAGACGTACACGAGCTTTATGAGCCCAGTGATTGAGAAGTTGCACGTTTCTCTTAGCACTTCAAATTTCTTGCCTCAAGGAGAAATCGGGCCTCTTTGTTTTATAAAAAAAGCAAAACCGAAAGGAAGAACACTAGCTACAGCTCGCGCTAGCCGGCATTCAAATGTCACCGAAGACAAATCTCTTCCCAGCGGCCTAATCTGCATGGAGAGACGTGCAAGCACGTGACAGGTGATGGATAGAAGGGTTAGGTTCACGTGGGAGGGATGTAAGCCGTTCGTGTAGGCTATGATCAAATCCATACCGTTCGACTGATTTTCCGTAATGAGAAGGTTGACGTGTGTGTCATGCTTCTTTCCTAAACTATCACGGTCTCGTGGGATTGATACAAATGTCTTACCATAACAACAAACCAGCTGAGTCGACGATTTATGAGAACACTTTTGTTTATGAGGTACACACACACAAATAACGATCTTACAATTTAAAAACGTAAAACACAAGATATTCTTGCTATGCGCTATACTTTACTATTTTACAGTTCGCATGTTGCCAAGCGACTCTACGTCGCTGGCTCAGTTTTAGTCAATTTCTTTCCAATCATACAAGCTAGTATGTAGAGTCATTGCATGGCTTATTAGACAATCTTGGTTAAAAAAGATCTGATGAGTGTTACTAGAATAAAAATTCGGTGTTTTTTACATAGACAGATTCATGTAAGTAGGAATTTCACCATCCCTCAAATGCAGTAGTAACTTATGTAGCGTATAACAAAAACATCCAATAATAACAAGTACGGAGTAGAACAAAGACACAACACATTAATAACAATTTGGGGAACATCACTAAGTAACTAACAAGTTTAACTTAATGGAAATCTATAATCTACATAATCTCTAAGCTTATGACCAAACAGTAATTAAAAAAAATGTTTTACGTTCTTCCGTCAAGCTTTTACACTACGTCACACTTTTTATTGTTATTTTTGTTCTACGCCACACTTAATATTATTGTTTTTACTCTAGGCAAAAATTGTTACTCCTATGTTGTGTTTTGTCTGTTTTAACCACTATATAGAAGTGTGCTATCTGTCATTCAGTCAGTCGACAATAAAATGACGTCACATAAGGGACGCTTAATGCTGCAATTTGTACTGTCGTGAAGTCAGTAAATCCTGACCTTGGGTCTAAAGAAGACGCACGAATGTGTCGAAACTAGTTTTTCTGATATCAGACTTCTGACAGTTTGTTCCATTTACTGTTTGTTTGTTTTCACTAAAAAATGCGCATTCCATGAATCTCGAGAAGAATTGTGCACTCTGTAGGCTACAACACAGCATGAAACATGAACTTCAAAAGCAAGAAACAAAAATATTTGTTACTGTTAATTCTGGTTTTATTTACTCTTGAAGCAGAACACTTTCGGGGGCCCTACAGAAGTACATGTAGTTTATTTTATATGTTTGCTAAGGCCTCCTCTGTTACTATTGTATTTTGTTCCCCGCCACACTTATTACTCTATTGTGTTTTTGTTTTAAGTTACACTTGTTACTATTGATATGTTTTGTGCAACGCAACTCTTGTTTTTATTGTTGTTACATTTATTATTGTGCTGTGTTTTTGTTTTGTGCTACACTTCTTATTATTATTGTGTCTTTGTTCAACACTACACTTATTGTTCTTTTTCCTTGTTCTTCGCCACACTTGTTGCTGTGTATTGTATGTTTTCTACGCCACATTTGTCACTATTGTGTTGTATTTTGTTCTTACGCAACATTTGTTATTGTTGTTTTAGTCTACGCCACAATTGTTATTGTTGTGTTGTGTCTTTGCTCTACGCTACCCCCCATCAATTTGGCGCTGATGAGGGGATTTTTACATTTATCAAGGGGATTCGGGTTCTACGGGTTCAGGATGATCCTCTTATTCTATCGTTATTACTTCCATTTCCGCTGTTTTATTGTTCCGTATTCGAAGGAGTAGTGAGCCAGAAACAGTCACGATACGAGTCCAAGCCAAGAACATTAATGACGAGTCCAAGACGAAGATCGCCCACCGAAGGAGGTCCTTGTTTTGCTTTAAAGAACTTTCGTTATCGATAAAGCATTAAGGTTTCTTGTACGCGCAAGCGCACTTTCAGGTTACTAGCAAAGTCAATTATGATGCTTGGACACAAAGTCATAGCTGCGAGACCGTTAAGAAATGTTAGCTTGCTGACCATTGGGAACCACTGGATCAGCTGGTAAAAAACCAGTTAATGCATAACATTAAGATAAATACAGTGCGATTTACCATTAGCTGGCTTGGCAGAAGTGAATTTTCACACGAAGATCACCACCTCCTGAGAACGCGAATCTGAGGCCAGTCAATATGTTCCTTCCTCCAGATGACAACCAACTAATAGCCACTGTCGCTGACCTTTGGCGAGTCTTAAAAGCAGTTTGTTTTTTTTTGGGGGGGGGGGAGGTGTTCACACAAAGCTACTTTTCGCTACTCGTCCCTAATTGGGAACTGACATACCAGAAGAAATACATCTAGTCAACAAATAGCACCCACCGCCAACTCATTGGCTGTTCTAATCGATTATTGTGGTTTGACCGTCACTCTTGTAACCCACACACAAACTACAGCCTCAAAGTACTGAGTTAGATTTTTTTAGCGGCAACGGGACACGAACCAAGGACCCAAGAATACACTAGGTCACTCTAAAAGCAGCATGATTTTCGGTAGTAAATCAAAACCAAAGATAAAAACAAATATTAAATAATTTATAATTAGTAAAACAAGAAACGCATACAAGAAATACACTGACAAAGTAACAGAAAATAAATATATATTCACCTTGTGACTTCGTGTTGACTCAGTTAAAAGAAAAATTAATTGATACCATTTCAAATACAGAACGTTTTATTACTAAGTATTGTTATTTTTTTACTGCCAGGCTACACAATGGACTATCTGCACTCTGTCCACCGCCGGAGATCGAACTCCGGATTTGTGCGCTTTAAGTCCGTAGACTTACTCAAAGGCAGCGCGTATTTTTTAACGTACCCCAATGATAGTGATAGCCTTATGCTGGATGAGAACTTTTTATACACTGATTGTTTTGTTTTTTTTGTAATTAAGCACAAAGCTACACAATGGGCTATCTGTGCTCTGCCCACCACGGGTATCGAAACCCGGATTCTAGCGTTGTAAGTCCGTAGACATACCGCTGTGCCACTGGGGGGTTATACTGATTGTCATAATACTGTTTATTTCTCAGGGTTAACTGTATTTGCACCGTATTTTAAAGGTTGGAGATGATAGTTCTTAATTTAATGCACTTCATTATATACCAAATAAGTTTTTATGAAACACGTGTATAGAGTTGTAACTTTTTAGAAGACATAATTAAAAAAATAAGATTTCCGATAAGAGCTGTAAAATACACAAAACAATCGTGTTGTCTGAATTTTTATGTTCAACTAGTGCATCATGTAATCTAAAGATGAGTCACTATGGCTAAGTTCATGTGTTGACTGGGGATTTGTAATGTAGTGATGATCCAGAGTTGCTGAGTTCATGTGATGATGGTTTGTAACGTAGAGATGATCCAGAGTTGCTGAGTTCGTGTGTTGACGGTTTGTAATTTACAGATGATCCAGATTTGCTAAATTCATGTGTCGACAGTTTGTAATCTACAGATGATCCAGAGTTGCTAAATTCATGTGTTGACAGTTTGTAATCTACAGATGATCCAGAGTTGCTAAATTCATGTGTTGACAGTTTGTAATCTACAGATGATCCAGAGTTGCTGAGTTCATGTGTTGACTGACGGTTTGTAATGTAGTGACGATCCAGAATTGTTCAGTTCATGTGTTGATTGGTGGTTTGTAATGTAGTGACGATCCAGAATTGTTCAGTTCATGTGTTGACTGGTGGTTTGTAATATAGTGATGATCCAGAGTTGCTAAATTCATGTGTTGACAGTTTGTAATCTACAGATGATCCAGAGTTGCTGAGTTCATGTGTTGACTGACGGTTTGTAATGTAGTGACGATCCAGAATTGTTCAGTTCATGTGTTGACTGACGGTTTGTAATGTAGTGATGATCCAGAGTTGCTAAATTCATGTGTTGACAGTTTGTAATCTACAGATGATCCAGAGTTGCTGAGTTCATGTGTTGACTGACGGTTTGTAATGTAGTGACGATCCAGAATAGTTCAGTTCATGTGTTGACTGGTGGTTTGTAATGTAGTGATGATCCAGAGTTGCTAAATTCATGTGTTGACAGTTTGTAATCTACAGATGATCCAGAGTTGCTAAATTCATGT
>NW_013671095.1:0-4192 GCF_000517525.1 Limulus polyphemus
CTCATCTTTCTACCAACTATGTTTAAACAGTACTCATCTACCAATCAAGTCTACACAGAACTCATCTTTCTATCAAACAAGTCTAAAAGTAAGCATCTCTCTATCAATCAAGTCTAAAAAGTAATCATCTCTCTAACAATCAAGTCTAAAAAGTAATCATCTCTCTATCAATCAAGTCTAAAAAGTAATCATCTCTCTATTAACCAAGTCTACACAATACTCATCTCTCTATCAACCAAGTCTACACAGAACTCATCTTTCTTTACACTTGGTTGATAGAAAGATGAGTACTGTGTAGACTTGGTTGATAGAAAGATGAGTACTGTGTAGACTTGGTTGATAGAAAGATGAGTTCTGTGTAGACTTGATTGATAGAAAGGTGAGTTCTGTGTAGACTTGGTTGATAGAGGGATGAGTACCATCTAGACTTGGTTGATAGAAAGGTGAGTTCTGTGTAGACTTGGTTGATAGAAAGATGAGTTCTGTGTAGTCTTGGTTGATAGAAAGATGAGTTCTATGTAGACTTGATTGGTAGATGAGTACTCTTTAAACTTGGTTGATAGAAAGATGAGTTCTATGTAGACTTGATTGGTAGATGAGTACTCTTTAAACTTGGTTGACAGAAAGATGAGTACTGTTTAGACTTGGTTAATAGATGAGTACTATTTACACTTGGTTGATAGAAAGATAAGTACTGTTTAGACTTGGTTAATAGATGAGTACTATTTACACTTGGTTGATAGAAAGATGAGTACTGTTTACACTTGGTTGATAGAGAGATGAGTACTGTTTACACTTGGTTGATAGAGAGATGAGTACTGTTTACACTTGGTTGATAGAGAGATGAGTACTGTGTAGACTTGGTTGATAGAGAGATGAGAACTGTGTAGACTTGGTTGATAGAGAGATGAGTACTGTGTAGACTTGGTTGATAGAGAGAATAGTACTGTGTAGACATGGTTAATAGAAAGATGAGTACTGTGTAGACTTGGTTGATAGAAAGATGAGTACTGTGCAGACTTGGTTGATAGAAAGATGAGTTCTGTGTAGACTTGGTTGATAGCAGTACTCTTCTCTCTATTAACCAAGTCTACACAGTACTATTCTCTCTATCAACCAAGTCTACACAGAACTCATCTTTCTATCAACCAAGTCTACACAGAACTCATCTTTTACCACCATCCTGATGAATTTTAATACTTGCCACTCGATATCCAGGTTTTTAAAAGCATCACCAGATCTGGCCTCTTACTAGATAAGTCGATCGATTTGTCATTTTTAATCAGACCATTCGGCTTAAAGTGTCTTTTGAACTTGAGATTTTTGGTGGGTATTACATGCTGTAGAATAGCTTTAAACTTGCAATCACTTAGACGCCCTATCGGCCATCAGATTCGTTCAGAACTCTACGAAATTAACCTCATGCGTAAGTAGTCTTGGCAGGTCACTTAACTGGTTTAATTACTGTAAGGTGGAAGAATTAACTTAGTTTAGTAGTTAATCCAAACGGCGGTTAGAGGGCCAGGAGTTAAAGGGCTATATGTTTCGTAAGATCTATGTGCTTGTAGTTGTCAATATGTGGAAATTAATCTGACGGAGAAAATTTGTTTAGATTGGTCAGGAATGGATGCTCCAATTTATAATCCAGTAAAATATAATTATTCTTCATTCTTTGTCACTGTTATCATCATTTTGTGAAAATTGCTAACCATGTAAATGGTATAAATTAGAAATTGCAGGCTTTTTTTTGCAATTGATAAATGTATGTATATAAGTTTTAACAAGAAACATTTGCTACGTATTTTGTAATAGACAATACTACCATTACCAAGTACTAGAAAAATGTAGGGGAAATGCAGCTTGTATTAATAATTAAGTAATTTATTTGGACTATTACCGCCGTGATACCACGTTATCATGTTGTTTACTAAACGTCTAGCACCTGTAGAACTAGAAGGCTTAGGTAATTGAGTGGAAAGCATGTGCATTAAAAACTAAAATAACTTGGTGATACTGATAGTCCAAATAAATTACCTAACTTATACAAATATGAGTACTTACGTTAAAATATGATAACTTTAATATATGTTTAACAAGAAACATTTCCTAAGTACTTAAAGTTAAATGTAACAGTAACACTGACAGTGACATACAATACTGTTAGTGTTAATACTACCACTAACTGCTAGTAAAATGTAATCTATACTAGTCTTGCAACGAGAGTTTGACTGTCCAAAATTGAATTATTTTAAAGTAATCTGTCTTAGCTTCATCAGAGTAATGCCAGTGTCAGTACTAGTACTAATAATACTGTTAGTGTTGCCGCTGCCAGTCATGGTGCATAGTCTTATTTTACATTTATATTAAATAATGTTTAAATGTGTGAACACATACTAGAAAGGCTCCTCTAAATAATTATACACACATTTTGGTTGATTAATGTTTTTGTTAACTTAGCTATATAACTGTATGTTATTATTATTATTATATGTAAAGGAAATTATGCTGGTAGTGGCACTGTGCTTTCAAATTTATTGATGTGATAAACTAAGAGATAAATTATACTTACAAATATTGTTTAATGGAGTTTGCCATAGATTTTGGTTTAAGTACTCACAGTTATGACTTCTGATGGCAGTCTTTCTCTTGATCTCCCTTTTTTTTTCAGTATACTTCTTAGTCTGTAATTTTCATGTTATTCCAGTTCATTTGGTGGTTTAGGCCATGGAAATGACAAGCTAAGGCTGAAGTTTTTGTCACAAAGTTTTTAATATTTTGATGTTAATGTAGTCAAATTTTTAAAGAATAGTGTGTCTCAGCAGCATATTCCTTGGTAAAGGTGTAGAGGAATGATGTAACAATTTGGTTCCAGTGGTAGCTTTATTTTATCACTGGAAAGCATGATTCTTGAAATTTTGGTACTTTTATATTAAACTTTTGAATGATATGGCATAGTTTATCACTGTTCTCTGTTATGCCGTAAGAGTCATAGCTTTTAATGTTGAAATTCATGTTTTTACTTACCTTTAAGGAATTAAAAAGTTTTATATGAGTGAAAACATATAAGAATATTAATTGCTAAATTAATTAAGAAAAATTAATAGTTTTGTAGGAGTCCCTAACGTTGTATTTTAATAATATTGTAGACTCTATATTTTTATCAACTTATTCTGCGTTTTGGATTTATGCATATAATGAATCATTCTTCAAGTATAAAGGAGGATGAAGTTCCATTCAGTTCTGATTTCAATTATTTGATCAATAAGGACCCATTCTTCTGAAGATTAACTTCATTCTCTGCTGAACAGAGAATGTTGAAATCTATGTCTTTAGCTGTCCCATCATAAATGTTGTTGCAATGTTGGTAAATGCTGATTTCATTTGTTCATTTTAAGATGTTATTTGATTTATCCTACGAGGCATTGTATTGTGAAACCAGGTCTAAAGAAGTTAGATAAATCAAATGTTTGCTATAGAACAGCAGTAGCACAACCCTGAGAGAACTTCAATCCTCCTTTCCATCTGATTGATCATATGTATAACCAGTAAAGTGCACTTTAATTTGACTTTTGCAGAATGTAGTTCCAGATGCTTTATCTTCTAACCTTTGATTTTAGATTATGTTTGATTTATTTAGCTTTAAAAGCCTGTTTCTTTAATTTGAATTATCTGTGTTGGACATTATCTACAACAGTGTATGTTTCTCATAATTTTGCAAGAATTTCCAGCTGTAGTAGATTTCTTATTGTGGAAAATTGCTTGTCTGTTCAGGTTTTAGTTAAATTCATCATGCAAATTCTCTGAAAAGAATGTATACCATTATAGGTTGGTAGAGTGAAGAGTACTGTGTAGACTTGATTCTGGTACTCTAAGTGTCTATAAACAAATGAAGAAATGCCCATACAAACCTTAACCCACTGCTGTCTGAGATGGGGCTCTGATGGATGACACAACGGCATAGCCAGGCACATGCGTATAGTTTTCTGTGCTTATTGTTACTTCTCCGTTTGTTAATTGATTTTTCCGTAACTCTGTTCCGACGAAATTTTAACGACACAAGTCTTTACTTAATAAAACTGGTTTATTCTTTCCGAATATAACTTTACCGATACACTCAACTTCAACAATCGCGCTAAAACAAACGCTATGTCAACGAACGTCAATAATACTTCTGACCGCAGATCAATTACAC
>NW_013671095.1:4991-6984 GCF_000517525.1 Limulus polyphemus
GTAGATTTCTTATTGTGGAAAATTGCTTGTCTGTTCAGGTTTTAGTTAAATTCATCATGCAAATTCTCTGAAAAGAATGTATACCATTATAGGTTGGTAGAGTGAAGAGTACTGTGTAGACTTGATTAATAGATGAGTACCGTGTAGACTTGGTTGGTAAAGAGATCAGCACTGTGCAGGTTTGATAGATAGAAAAATGAGTACTGCTTAGACTTGGTTGATAGAAAGATGAGTTCTGTGTAGACTTGGTTGATAGAAAGATGAGTTCTGTGTAGACTTGGTTGATAGAGAGAATAGTACTGTGTAGACTTGGTTAATAGAGAGAAGAGTACTGTTTACACTTGGTTGATAGAAAGATGAGTACTGTGTAGACTTGGTTGATAGAGAGATGAGTATTGTGTAGACTTGGTTGATAGAAAGATGAGTTCTTTGCAGACTTGGTTGATAGAAATATGAGTTCTGTGTGGACTTGGTTGATAGAAAGATGAGTTCTGTGCAGACTTGGTTGATAGAAAGATGAGTTCTGTGCAGACTTGATTGGTAGATGAGTACTGTTTAAACATAGTTGGTAGAAAGATGAGTACTGTTGGCATGCACCACCTTTGGCTTAACTCGCCGACCATATTTTATTGGAAAGTCACGTCTGAGAGACAATCCACTATGTCATATGGAGAAGATAACTTAGGAGACTTCCCTTTGGTTTTCCTGGGATTATACAACCACACCTTGTCTCCTGGTACAAAGCTGACTTCTGTAGATCTCTTATCATAACACCTCTTCATGGAATCAGCAGACGTTTTCAAGTTTGAATGCACTTGATGGTGAATATCACCCATCCTTTCAGATAACACTTTCACAAACTCTGACACATTTTCAGGCAACTCTTTGTAAGGTGGGCGTCCTATTATCAGGTTTACTAGCAACCAGTGGCTTCATGCTCTGCTGTTCTATAGGCCATCAACAGTGGAGAGAGTAAGACATCCCAGTCATCTTGGTGGCTGTTGCAAAACTTTGCCAATTCTTGTACCGGTGTTCAATTGTACTTTTCTACCATCCCATTAGACTGTGGGTGAAGTGGCATCGTCCTGGTCTTTCATATGCCAAACAACTTGCAGCATTCATAGATCACAGCTGATTCAAAGTTATAACCTTGATCCGAATGCAGTTCGTATGGCATACCAAACCTATAGAAGAAATCACTAATAGCCGAAGCTCTAGTTGTAGCTTCCTGATTTGGTATTGCATATGCCTCAGGCCACTTGGTGAAATAATCCATCACCACACAAATGTACTTGTTTCCAGCACGAGTTTGGGGCAAAGGACCAGCAATATCAACAGCTACTCTTTCCATTGGTGCACCAACTTGATATAGTTTCATTAGAGCACGTCTCTTATGCTTGGGTCCCCTTTTAGTGCAACATGTACTGCAGGTCCTGCACCATTCTTCCACATCTTGCCTCATGCCTATCCAGTAAAATCTCTGCTGTAAGTGACTCAATGTCTTCTTAACTCCAAGATGTCCTCCTGTTAAACTATCATGCAATTGACGCAGCACAACTTTTCATAGCTTTCTCAGTATAACTGTTTGACAGGTCGTCACTTTCCCATCTGCAGTTTCTCATCTCCGGACAAGAATACCATCTTCAAGCTTCAACTGGTCCCATTGTGCCCAATAGTTCTTTGTCACAGGGCTTAAGCTAGACACCTTCTCCCAAGCAGGGTACAAAACACTTGCTTGTAGAAAATCAATTATTGGCTTCAAATCTTGGTCTTTCTCCTGTTCTGCTGTATTATCTATACTTGGTTCCACTTCACCATCATCAACTCCTTCAGTCACTTTGGTTTCAGCTTGACGGCACCTGGTTATTTCAACCTCTCTTTTACAGCAATGTTTGCAGTCATTTTTTGCAGGGTCTTCGGCTCAGTCCGTTGGCATTTCCATGAGATTTTCCTTCTCTGTATTAAATATCATAATTATACTGGTCTATTTTCC
>NW_013671095.1:7984-9161 GCF_000517525.1 Limulus polyphemus
TTATCTTCACTTTGAAATTTACTAATCTTTTCCATTTGTACTTCTTGTTTCCTTTCTTGTTTCAGTAGACACTGGTGCTGGTTTTCTTGCCACTGCTGTAGTCTCTCTTCTTGTTTATTTTCTTTCTCCTCCAACCACTGCTATAGTCTCTCTTCTTGTATAGTTTTTTTTCCTCCAACAACTGCTGTAATGTCTCTTCTTGTTTCTTTTCTCGTTGTTCTTGTTTCTTTTTTTTTTCCTCCAACAACTGCTGTAATTTCTCTTGTTTATTTTGCTGTTCGAGCTGCCACTGTTGCAGGTTTTCTTGCCACTGCTGTTGTCTCTCTTTTTGTTTATTTTCTCGTTCTTCTCGTTTCTTTTGCTGTTCTTGTATTGCTGCCATCAATTCTGCTAAGCTGTAGTTTCATTTGCCACTTCTCATTTCCATTTTTTCTTTTCCGTCCCACTCTCTGACACTAATTTGTTCCATATCTGCTTGTTTATTAATTTCCTGTATAAATTCTTTCGGAGAAACTTCAGTGATACAAGTCCTTTCTTGATTAACCCAGTTTATTCTTCCTCAATACAAATTTTTAATGCACAGTAATTTCACAGTGAGTACATACCTCTAAATTCTAAACTTAACAACTTTTACAACACATGCTATAAATCACAGTAATTCACACACTTTACTTACAGTGCCTACTGTTCACTAGACTCAATTATCTATCTGCCGCTGGCTTTTTTTGCCAGGCTTATATATACAAAAAAAGAGGGCATCTAAATCTCATTTGAGCTGGCGGGCAAATTCATGATCATTCGAGGAACTCCAGCGCACATGCTCCCAGCGTCGTGTGACTTCCGCTGTCGTAACAATAAGTATAATTTTGATGGGAATAACCTTAACAGTGTTATGGAAGAAAAAGATCTTGGTGTTCTGGTTGATCAGTCCTTTAATCCTTCCACACAATGTACTGTTGCTAGTAGCAGGGCAAATCGGATTTTAGGTTGTATATACAGAAATATTGAATACAAGTCCAAAGAGTTGTAATTTCATTGTATAGGTCATTGGTTAGGCCACATTTGTAGTATTGTCTTTAGTCTTAAGCTCGTATTTTCGGTGTATAAGACGCACTTTTTTACCCCAAAATTTGATGTCAAAATCTGCTTGTGTCCTATACACCGAAGGTATGAATAA
>NW_013671095.1:10038-19421 GCF_000517525.1 Limulus polyphemus
GTAGACTTAAGTTTCATTGACAGTTGACAGCAAAAAAAAAAAGACCCAGATACTTAATGTATTTATTGTTTTTCATGTGTATTCTTTATTTATTAATATAAAATTAACTGAAATGTAAAATTTAGAAACTTATTAGGTTAGATTAAATAAGATTAAGAAAAAGATAAATAAAGATTAATGAGTTGTGCTTTTAAGTAGCTCGTGCATTACATAATTCAATAAGGTAATGTGAGATACACATTAAGTGATTATTAGTTAGATGTGGTTTAAAGGGCAATAAAACAAACTTAAGTAGAAAAACATGAACACAGTTCTGAGCTTTAAACTATTTATGATAAACAAATGTAGTTTCCTGTTACAATTTGAAGTCATTCTGGAAAAAAATGGGAATTTAGATTTATTTTGCACTTTTTTTTTATGGTGGATATGAGGTCGGTCAAATTGACCAACCCTGTAAAGAGTTAGAGAAAATAACAGATAAAATATGAAGTTTTACTGAAAATAAAATAGCATCTGAAATTTATTTAGGAGGTTTCAGAGATTATGCAAATGAAATTTAACAATTTTAAGATGAAGAAAAGTAACTATAATCCAAACACGAAAATCAGTTTGCACTTGGAGCAGTCAACACTGACTCCATATATTCATGGAGAAATTTCTAGTCAAAATAATTCATTAAAACTCTGAATTTTTGTCTACAAAAGACTAATAATGTTCACTGAAAGCTTGCAAAATTTTGTGAAGATACACAAAACATATTAAAAATTATAATATGGAAACTAAAGGTTAATTTGGGGTCACGAACTCGGCCGTAGCAAGAGATAATAAGTGTATCAATACCTAATAAGTCCCAAAAGTAGAGGAACCATGTAAGCAAGGATAGGACAAAAGAAGTGGTCTGGGCCATAGCGGTAAAAGTAAAGGAAAAAATTTCCCAGAAAAACTCATCTGAAACATGATGTCGTGCTTCAGACATAAGGTGCAGAGAAGATAGGTAATGAAGAAGGGTGGTGAGAAAAGACAAAAAGGGGTAAAAATTGAGCACTGAAGAGTTAAATATGAGGCAGGGGGTCCACTTCCCTAGCAGGATATATGGCTTGTGTATGTAAATATATTTAAATAGGCATGCATAGTTTAGTTCAATTGAATGTGTTATTTATAACAATAGTAGTTTTTTTTCTTTTAAAAACATAACTATTTATAATGCTCCCTAAATAATAAAAAAATAAATTACAGTGAAAGCAATGAAGATTTTGTTGGTTTTGAACCAAACTAAATAATAGTAAACCTTTTTTTGATTTTCAGTATTTTCTTATTTTGTTGTTTTGAGCTCTTTTGTGTTTAGAACAATATATACTAATTTTTAAAGTATCAAATTGAATTTTTGTTCAACAGTAAGCTTTCAAATGCTACTGTAGCTTTTTTTCCCCAAAACTTTGTCTTCAAAATAAGGGTGTGTCTTGTACACCGATGCGTCTTATATTCTGAAAAATACGGTAATTGTTGGAAAAGGTTCAAAGGAGGACAACTAGAATGATACCAAAGTTGGAAATGTTAGCATATGAGAATAGTTTAAGATCTCTAAGAAGAGTTAGAGGGGATTTGATTAAGGTGTTTAAGATTGTTTAGAAAATCGATAGTGTTAATGCATCATTGTTTTTCATATTTAATGGTGAGAATGGTAGAATAAGAGTCATCTTCAGCTAAGACAGCTTTATTTTTCCAGTAGGGTTGTTGACCTTTGGAACAGGTTGCCTTCAGATGTGGTGAATGCAATTAATTCAATGGAGTTGAAGGGAAAGCTTGATGAGTATTTGAATGAGAAAGGCTGATTTGAGTGTTGTTTTTGTTGTTGTTTTAGGGTTTAACTTAGTGGATAGGACAGCCTAGATGGACCAAAAGATCCCTTGTTGCCCTTTAATGTTATGTTATGAAACATGTAGTATGCTTCATTATGCTCATAAATTTGTTTGTCAATTTACTGTTATGTTCAAGTGTGGTTAAATAGGTGGCTTGGCAACTGTTATCAAACCAGCTGCCAGAGGGAACTGGTAAAGAGATAGAGTATGCTCCATCTTAGTGATATAGAATCTTTGAATACACATCTGACAGAACATATATTTTTATAGGTAATTCCTTTTGTGGGTGCTATTCCAGGTCAACTGTATCCAGGTCGACTGATACGAGTGCAAGGCACAACACATCCAACAACTCACTGGTAGGTGAAATCATTGTTTGATTTTTAAATATTGAAGCAAGCTTCATTTACAAGTTTGTGCTTTTGACACTTAACCTCACTTCTCTTTTTTTATAAAATACTTTTAAAAAGTTTTAAATGGGTCTTTCAAACTTTTAAAATCCTCAATTATTTTGAAAAATTCAAGAACGTGAAAGTGCATGAAAATTAGTTTTCAGAAAGTTACCCAAGTTTTGTATTTATGAACATTTATGGATGTTTTTGTTTCTACTTTAAGTCAGAAACTTGTATGAGCTCTTAAAGTTCAAAAACTTCTTGCCCAAAATAACATCAGTGGAAATGTATCTTAGTGTTTACCCATGCTGTGGTTATGCTTGTAACATGATAAGGACTATTTTTGTTAAAGTAGATGTCCACAGGAATATTGATTACTGTATATTACTAATTATGAAGTGTAAACAAAGAAACAATACATTATTCACCACGATATTGCTTGAAAAAATATGAATAATTTCATATTGAAATTGATACCAATGAATTTGCATATATATTATTCTGTTATCATTTTTGCTGCTATGCATTATGTGCAGTTATCCACTTCATCTGAATGTACTTACATCCTGTTGGAATAGATAGTGGTGAAATGTGTGTGCATGTTGTTATGTTATAAATTTCTTTTGTATGAATGTTCATTCTTATGTTTACACAACAGTAAAAGTATCGAATGTAAGCTAAGTGAGACATGAAAAACACCTTGAAAGTTAATATTAAACATAAGCTGAGACATTAGTATCTTATGTAAGCTAACTAAGACATAAAATACCCTGGACATTAGCATCAAATGTAAGGTAGCTAAGATATGAAAAATATGTCAGAAATTATTATCAAATGTAAAGTATCTACAACATGAAAAAATATCTTGGACTTTAGTACCAAAGTTAGAAAGTCAGTTGCTATAAGTTGTAGATGTAGCCATTTGGTCTGGAGTTTCCATAAGAAAAGAAGGAACAACAAGTAATGTTTTGCATTCTGTGGATTATAAAATATATGAATATTAATGTCATTAAATTATTCACAAAAAATTTGAAATATTTAAGGTTAGGGCTTAGTAATTTAGCATGTAATCAATGATATAGCACTTGTTATAAACAATACCCATGCAGTGGATATTCCAAAGGAAAGACATCTTTCATATAAAAGCAAATTTCCTGGGATGCAGCATACACAATGATTTGCTAAAATAATACCTTTAGATAGAGTTTGTATGAATGCAGTTTAAAGTCGTTGTCCTGGAGGTGTTTGTTTGTTGTTTTTTTTTATAGTGTCAGAATTCATAGGATAGGATGGAATTAATATTTGTAATTCAACTTGATTGAATTGATTTAAAATTATTATAATCATAAATATAAAAGTTAAGGAACTACACTGTGTCTAGTTGTTTGTAGTATAGCTTTTCTTTGTTCAGTATTTAATTTTGAAATTGTTGCCTTTAATATTACACTGAATGATAAAATGATGGCACTGAATGAGATAGGTTTAGAACTATTTCATTAAATGGCTTTAACGTGCAGCTGGGTTATTCTAACCCTGTATACTTTGCTACAGTTGTATTATAGATCTCATCTTTATCAAACTTTATTAGAAAATTGCTAAATGTTAGAAGTGTAGACTATTTCAACAGAGAGAAGAACTACAAAAATAAGAAGCACATTTATGGGTACAAAAAAAGAACTGGTAAGTTAGTATGATTATTTTTTATTCTTTTACAAAGTAAGACAGATCGTGGTAGATTAAAAAGTTTTTACATTGTTAACTGTACAAAAGAATTGACACATGAACAAGCAATTTGATTAGTGATGAGGTTCTGCAGGTTTTTTAGTGAAAGAGTGAAGTGAACCTCATTCAAGGATATGCATAAGCTAACAAAGAGGCTAACAAATGCAACAACATTAAGATCTCTACCTTTGCAGTATGGTCAAATGTATGAATGTGTGGAATTTTTGTTTGCACAATGTATCTGTATTTAATTGCTGCACCTGACTGAATCATTGATGATAATCCTGTTGGAAGTAGAATGTCCTTACAGTGCAAAGCATAAAGATATCACACCATCTTTTGTGAGCTATTTTAAGTTAGATGAGTATATCATGTGGCAGCTAAACCAGAACTGTCACTACTACTTCCAAGTTCAAGGACAACTTTTGCATTACCAAAGATCAACATACAGATAATATTTAAGAATTATATCTTTTAAAAGAAACAGTGAATTTATTAATGCAAAGCTAGAAAAACTATACTCATTTTTATGAAATAATTTAGATTTGTTGTTCTACAGGAGTTCTTTTTACAAAAGAAATTAGTATAATTTTGTTTAAATGTTTTCTATTAAAGAAAGACACGCTATTTATGATATCATTATTATACAGTATTACCATTCAGAAAGATACATAAAAATTACATTTAGTGTTTCTGTTTTAAAAAGCAGTTTCATTAATAATATCTTTATGTACTTTTTGGTACAATGCACTGTCTGAAATTGCATAATACATAATGTACTGTTAATATTTTAATGGCTAGTCCTGATTAATTTGTGCAACTAATTTCCAATCGTCGAACTGTTGAATTCAAAGTTTCAGTTGTTTTCTTATGTGATATAGATAAAACTTGTCAGTCAGTATTATTACACCATGGTACACAACACTTGGTAGATTGCATTTAGAAATTAACAGTAATACTTTCCTTACACTACTTAATATTTCTTTAAATTGTGAAATTTTTATCTATACTACAACTACTAGTACCACTACAGCAAACATGCAAGTGCAGTGATGAAGAATCTAACCTGGTTGATTGCCAACACACCAATTTGAATGATTGTGAAGATCAACCCTATTGTTAACATGATAATATGTGCGATTTTGTTTATTCAGTTAAACCAAGGTTTACATCTCAGAGTAAACACTGGTATTCATTATGTGGTAATTGGAAGCTATTAAAACTCGGTGTTATGTTAAAGAAAATAAATATTAATAGAAATACAAAATAAACACATTATAATGACGTATGATTGTAAGGTAGTAACACTTACCAAAATCAGTTATTTGTTGAATACAGATGTAAATGTTTTAAATGACAATGGTTTTTCTACTCAATATATGGTTTGTAAGTACCTTAAAACCTGGAATGTCCTTGAAAAATAATAATGTAGTGAAGCATTGCGGAAAACAATAATGCTTTCATCAAAATATCTTAATCCAGAAATTTTAAAATGTAACCAAATAAAATATTTCTACTTGGTCAACTTTTTTAAATACTGATCATGATCCATCATAAACTTATTTACTTGTCAGAATAGTGAGTTACAGTTGATGAGACAATTAAACTAATTTATGAACCCTGAACATATAGTTAGTCATTTAGTGCCTAACTCCTGTTTTCTGTTAATAATCATTTTATGGCTAACATCAAGGGCTGAATAAGCATATAATAATGAAATGTTTTAGTATGTGTTCCAATAATGAAGTTGCCACTAATAATGAAGTATTTAAAGTGTTGCAGTAATGATGTTGCATCTGATGGTGTGTGTGTGTGTGTGTGTTGCAATAATAATTAAACATTTAAGTATGTATTACAGTCATGATGTGAAAACAAGTAATGAAAAGTCTAAGCATGTGTTGCAGTAATGATGTTGTATCTGATATTAGTGTGTATAAGTATGTATTGCAATGATGAAATGTTTAAGTATAAAACTGATTTTTCTGACATGTTCCACATTTTATTGGATACCACTATAAATAAAATCAAGTTAGATAGTGATGAAATATGTTAGTTAGCAAACAACAAGTGGGTTGTAATATCACTTCAAGCTTAAAATAGATGTGATGTTTGGGTTGCTAAACCTAAGTTCTTCAGCCATTTATAGACCACTGAGTCATATTAAAAATTCCAAATGTTCCACATACCAGCAACAAATATCAAATATTTTAATCATGGTAAAACTGTGAGCTACATATTACATTCCACATCATCATTACCAAATGTATCATTCATTGTTTTGATATGTGTTTTTGCAGTGTTAATATACTGGAAATGTGCTTTCTATGTTGTACATTGTATAGTTTCTGCTATGTTTATGTGGGAGACAACTTACTTAATGATCAGCAGTAGGTGATAGTTTGGGAGGAAAGAGTTTTTGGTCATTTTTGTTTATAGCAAGTACTGGACATGTGGATGAATAATTTTATCATTCAAAACTCTGATTTTGCTTAAGTGTAAGTTGTTGTTTTTATAGTATCAGTGAACAATGTTTATTATAAAAGCCATTGTATGGTTATTACTTCTAGTATTTCTTAACAAAAATTAAAAACATTTTTTATCCAGTTCTTTCATTTTATAGTTCTTAAGTAAAGTTAATAGACTTGAGTGAGTATTTGTGCTATATTTAGTAGAATTGAATGAGTACTTGTTCTGTATTTAGTAGAAGTGAATGAGTACTTGTTTTGTATTTAGTAGAAGTGAATGAGTACTTGTTTTGTATTTAGTAGAATTGAATGAGTACTTGTTCTGTATTTAGTAGAATTGAATGAGTACTTACGCTATAATGAACCATAATAGTAGTTCATAATAGGGATTGCAAGGAATTGCACAAAAGCCTAATAGAATGTTTGGACAAAAATCACTTTAAACAGTAAAGATTCAGTTCAAACAACACTTTAAAACCTTCACTATTGACTGTTAAGGCTGTACATATATAAAAATGCTTGCATGTTATACTTACAAGGAAAAAAGAATCTGCTCAAACTGGCACATTTGTAATTCTTCTTCTTATTATTGTTATTATTCTCTTGCCAGCTAAATTAGTAGTTAAATAAGGTACTGCAAAGGTCATAGGGGTATTAAAAAGTTGATTTGTTTCTTTTGTATTTTACATAAACTAAAAACCATCATAATTCTAGTGTAAATGATTTTATCATTACCTCTTGAAGTTAGCTTTCTTACAAATATTTAAAGTGATGTTTGAGACATATATATATGTTTTATTTGAAAAGGCTGCTTTTCTACTGGTAAAATTTTATAAGTACTTAGTGGGAGTTGTGCCTTAGTCTAGGCTTATATTTGCCCATTGCTATGCATTGTATATAGAGAGATTTTAGTTACACAGAGATTATAAATGTTCCAAGAAATCTCCATGACAAACTCCAGCTGCAGCTTAACATTTTACATCTCAAACTAATGTAATTCTAGGTAAGAGCATGGACCCAAAATATGGGATTTGTAGTTTGAGTAAATAAAGTCTACAGTATCTTCAACCTTGTTTGCTTACTTTTTTTTATGATCCCTCTTTGCAGGTTTTTAAAATCCCCATTGTTCTATTTATCTTGTATTTAGTAGAATTGAGTAAGTACTTGTGCTATATTTAGTAGAATTGAGTAAGTACTTGTGCTATATTTAGTAGATGTGAGTGAGTACTTGTGCTATATTTAATAGATGTGAGTGAGTACTTGTATTTCTCATAAATTGGGCAGTAAGTTGAAGACTAGTCTGGATTCTGGAAAGTCCTTAAAAACCATGGGATTTTGTTTTTGATGAAATATTTGACCCTGTAAATGAACTTTACATTGCGTTAAAAACATGTTGTAATCAAATCCATAACATCGTCTGTGGAGAAGGAAAGTCTACTCTCTGAAAGTGACCATTTTATCACATTTTATGATTGCAGTTTATCTATTTCTAAAGCCCTACTTGTCTTTCATAACTTAATAATTTGTTTAGCTAAGATTATAAAGAGAACATTTTTATGCCATAATAATGGTTTAGATTTAAAATTGTGTTACTTTATGTCCAGTTTTGCAGTTAACCTCCAGTGTGGCCCTAATGTAAACCCTCGAGATGATATTGCCTTACATCTCAGTCCAGTGTTTACCCCACCACCACGCCTTGTGCGTAATTCTATTCAGATGCAGCAATGGGGAGTGGAAGAGAGCCATGGTCCATACTTTCCATTTTCTCCTGGACAGGGATTTGAGATCCTACTCTCAACAGAAGTTGATAGCTACAAGGTTTGGGTTTTCAGTTCACAGCTATTCATTTCCTATTGATGACTTGATTTGTTTAATTAAATAATATATATATATATACACATACTTAAAAAATTTATGAATACGTCTAAGCTTTACCTTTACCAAAAAAAAAGTGCATTGTTTCTAGTGACTTGGTAGTTATATTGTCATAAGAAGTTAGAGCTTCTAGTTGCTTGTTAATTATACCATCATGAGAGCTTAGAGATTCTAGTGACTTGGTTAGTTATACTGTAATGAGATGTTGGTGGTTCTAGTGGCTTTGGAAGTTATACTGTCAGGAAAGGCCATAGTTTCTATTGATGTTGTAGTTATACTGTCAGGAAAGGCCATAGTTTCTATTGATGTGGAAGTTATACTGTCAGGAAAGGCCATAGTGATGTGGTAGTTATAATGTCATGAGACATCAGAGATTCTAGTGGCTTTGTAGTTATAATGTCAAGAGAGATCAGAGATTCTAGTGGCTTGGAAGTTATATTTTGAAGAGGTCAGAGCTTCTAGTGTTTTAGAAGTTACTGTCAAAAAAGCCTTAGTCTCTAGTGTGGTAGTGATATTGTGAAGAGGTCAGAGCTTCTAGTGTTTTAGAAGTTACTGTCAAAAAAGCCTTAGTCTCTAGTGTGGTAGTTATACTGTCATGAGAAGTCAAAGTTTCTAGTATCTTGGCAGTTACTGGTCATGAAAGGTCAGAGATTCTAGTGGATTGGTAGTTACTGTCATAAGGGGTCACAGTTTTTAGTGGCTTGGTTAATTATACTGTCATGAAAGGTCAGTTTTTGTTGGCTTTGAAGATCACATGATAATTTAAGTAGTAAGTGTAGTGTCATATTTAATATGATAACTCAAATGTTGAGAGCCAGGGACATCTCCACAGTGGTGGTAAAGGGTAGGAGGCACCCCCTCATTTGAGAGTTCTGTTATCTCAGCAGCCCCCCTCCCCTTCTTAAATATGAAGATTGTCATTCAAGATTTTTAATTTCTCCCTACATTGCGACTCCCATTGACATGAAAGTGTTTTGGATGGGCCAGTTAGTCATACTATGTATTAGGTTGTCAAGAAATTAATGTTGCTTTTTTAGATGAAAAAACCTAAACAACTTGTATATCAAAAC
>NW_013671095.1:20352-31013 GCF_000517525.1 Limulus polyphemus
CCATATTCCTTAGATGTTTATGTATTGTTTTATGAGAGACATACAATTTCAGGGCCATTTCAGGAGTGTGTTGCATTGGGTTAGACTCAACAACCATCTTCAGAGCATCAATATGAATTGCAACATGTCGGCCCCTGCTATCACAGTTTTTAAGGCTAAAGTCACCTGAACAAAATTTGCTGGACCATCGTTGACACTTACAAACGTTCAAAACATTTCCATAAACTTCTTTGATATTCTTTGTGGCTACAGAGGTGTTGTTTCCCTTCTTGTATTCAAACAGCATTACATGCCAAATGTGTGTATCGTCGTGTGCCATTACTATAAGGGATTAGAGTATACTAAACTTTACTCATTATATAGGTTACACTAACGTGACGTCTAGGTGGTTCGTTTAACTATTATACATGATGTAAGTTTTTTGGGGATGGTTAATGAAAGTGTTCCAAAACGTGACATTAATTTCTTGACGACCTAATAACTTGAAAGAAGTATATTCAATAAGATGAGATCTAGGGTTGGGTGTAATGTTAATATAAAACAGCATCAGATCACTGCAAGGTGTGCATTAAATTAGATATTTATACATAGCATTGTAAAAACAAGTTTGAAAGAGTTTAGAGTTTTAGAATATGCATGTTTATTCAGAGGGAATTATGTACAGTTTTCATTACCATAATTATACACACGTTGGTGTAATTTATTTTTTTTATAATTAAATGATAATTAAAAGAATATATATAGACATTTATAATGATGGCTGGAGACGGCTTGAATGGGTAATGTATTATCCAAAACATGCAGAAAAAACTCCTAAAAGCAACCCTAAGTTCCAAATATCAAGAACTGGACTACTTACAAAAACTCAAACAGAAATTAGACCACCAACTAGCCTGCTACCTCAAACCAGATGGCAATATACTTTTTTTAGAAAATATTTACTTCATTACCCATTCAAGCCGTCTCCAGCCATTATTAGTCTCAAAGTGGGTGCCTTGTCAATGAAAATGAAAATATATAGACATTTCTTGACCCCTTCTGATATAAACTACCCCCCCCCCCCCAAAAAAAAATCCTATAAATGCTAGTGATGAGTGGTACTATCTTTAATAAAGGTGAACGTTAAGTTGTCATTGAATTTCTTAGCCATATTTATAAATGATTTTTTTAGTAATATACATGAAGTTGTATAAGAGAAAAAAAATAGGTAAAAATTGCTTAGTTAATAACCAAAAGAGTAAATAACTGTACATTGTTTTACCAATTTTTGAATACCACAACTGTACTGAAAATATGTTTCTTTTACTAAAATAAGTTATTATAGTAACTTTAAAATTCATTTAATTCACAGCTGATAAACTTATTTTCTAAGTTTTTGAAACTGGAAGAAGTAAGAACATGATTTCTTTTAATGAATGTATAGCATTTTCCCTTACTCAAAGAGTTATATTAAATCAGTTATTTGTAAATTCTTTATAACAGTGATTTCAAATTTTTTTTCACTCTATGCGTAGGAAGAATCTTTTTAAAAAGCTTGTGAACTGTTAGGAATATATAAGCACTTTGTTCCTGTAGGCCAAAACTACAGTATATGACCTATAGATATGAAGTGCACAGAATATGAATAGTCATACATAGAGTTTAGAATTTCAGAATATGCACATTTATTCAGAAGGAATTAAATACAGTTTTAATTACCATAATTATATATACACATTGATGAGACTAACTGGATAATTCTGTAGATCAACTGTTGGGAACCACTGGTTTTTAAAATAGTATTTTGTAAGAAGTGTTAATTTTAAAGGAAATAATTGTCTACAAACAAATGTTTATTATTTTAGTAATGTTTCAGGAATTTTTGTAGTTTCCAACAGTTGTAGGATAACTGCCATTAATGGCTGTGAATGTAATAAAATACTTAATTGTATAGACCTATTAAAACATCATGAAGAAACAATATAGCCCAGATTTTCATTGGTAAAACCATTTTTAACTAGATTTTGAAATAGAAGCAACTATTTCTTAAGCATGAATCTGAATTCCTGAAAATATTTGGGATTGTAAACAATTGGGAATTATAAATGCATTTTTATTATCAAAAAGTTTTATACGGTTATTTTCTTTTAGATATTTGTCAATGGACAGCACTTCACATATTTTCGTCACAGACTTCCCTTTCAACGAGTAACACATCTTACAATAGATGGTGATGTCACTATTACTCTGATTAGGTTTGAAGGTGCACAATCTTTAGTAAGTGTTATTCTGATATTCTAAAATAAATTAAGGTTACACAATTATTTTCTCTGTCACCATGTTACAGAATACTGGATTAAATTACGGTCTAAAAGTATGACAAATGTCTTTGATAAAGGTAACATAAGGATTTATTTCTCTTTCATAGCAATTAAGTTATGAAAAGATTGTTGCTCTATTCAATATAAAAACGTGTATGGTATTGTTGGCATAAAATTCCTTAAATCAATAGATGAAGTATCTGAGGCCTAACCTGATGTCAGTGTTTACAGTCAAAGGTAAGACTATTTATGAACAGTTTCATGAATTTGTCCCCCACTTGAGTTATGCTATAAGTGGCAAATAATACTAAGCATCACCACAGGCATCACAGAGAGCTACCTAACAGTAAATCAAAGTAGTGTAAAGGGATAAGTTAAATATCTGATCATCAGTCATAAGAATATCTTGTGAAAAAACCACTTGGATGTGTGTCACTTATATATTGCAACATTAAAGTGAAGTGAAAGTGGTATCAGCCAGTGGTAAGAATTTCTTATTAAACCATCACCATCATGCTGGATATATTACAACACTTGTATGGTGGTATTATTAGTCAGAGATGGTTCAAAGGTCAATAAAAAAATTAATAAATATAAATAAATGTATACTGTTATGAGATTTAAGCTATTTAGAATAAACATTTGTGGTTTCCTGTTACAATTTGCAGTTATTTTAGAATGAAAAAAAGGTAATTTTAGATATATTTCCTAATTCATTGTGGTGGTTATGAGGTCAGTCAAATCAACCAACTCTGTATAGAGTAAAGGTAGAGAAAATAACAGATAAAATATCTAGTTTTTCTAAAAAGAACATTTGATAGTTATTTAAGAGGTTATAGAGAGTATGCAACTGAAATTGCAAATTTTTTTGAAGAAGAAAAGTTTTCTTAATTTTAAAATCAAAATTACTTTCCATGTTGGATAATCAACATTCCAAAAGAAATATTTCACAAACAAATCTTTAATTAAAAAACCTGATATTTTGTGTACGAAAGCCTTGCAATGTTTACCGATAATCTGCAAACTTTTGTGACCATATGCATACATTATCAAAACTTGTAACATGACTATTCTTATGGTTACTTTAGTGGTTACAGGCTGGGTACTGTAGTCAAAGAATTAAACCATAACCATCATGCTGAACGTGTGTCACTTGATATCACAACACTAGAAAGGTAGTATCAACCAGTGGTACAAATTCCATATTTAACCATTACCATTATGTTGCACATGTGCACTTGTGTATGACAACAGTATAACAAAGCTTGAATGGTAGTATCAACCAATAGTAAGAATTCCTTATTAAACTTTCACCAAAATGCTGGACATGTGCTGCTTGTTTATCACAACAATATAGTGAAGCTTGAAAGGTAATATTAACCAGTGGTAAAATTCCTTATTAAACCATCATCATCATTATGCTGAACATGTGTCACTTATACATCACAAAAGTATAGAGTAGTAAGAATTCCTTATTAAACTATTATTATCATGCTGGACAATGTGTCACTTGTGTGTCACAACAGTATAGTGAAGCTTGAAAAGTAGTATCAGCCAGTGGTAAGAATTCCTTATTAAACTATTACTATCATGTTGGACATGTGTCACCTGTGTATCACAACACTTGAAAGGTAGTATCAGCCAGTGATAAGGATTAAACAAAGTGCTATTTTAAAGCCAAAATAAAAAAGGAAAAGAAGAAACAAAACTACTGTAATCTTTTTTGTTTACATACCTTCCTCATTATGTATGAAATATGCATACATATCACTTTTATCCTGAATTAAAAATATGTTTTGCTTTATCCTAAATATTAATCATATTCAGAAAGTGACATTCACCAGATTTGCCTACTTTTGATTCTAGAGCCAAATAAAGCCAGAAAATTTTAATATTTTACATACCACCAATCTTTGTATTGATATTTTAAAAAATTGATCTTGTATTTTTTTTTATAGTGATGTAAATGTAAAGTCGAAAGTTCAGTGTACAAACTTTGCCTAAGTGTGATTATCATATACGTGTAAGATAGGCCCTAAAATGGCTTTCAAAGTAAAGTGTATGTTGCCACTAATTGGAGCAATTGCAAAATAAATAAGCATTCCAAGTGCAGCAACAGATGCTACTGAGGACTTTCAACATGATAACCTCATCATCGTGACCATCAGATCCTTACTTTATCTCTTGCAAATTGTATGAGGTATATTAATTCTACCACTAATAGCAAGAAACAGTTAATTCAGTCTGTGTCTACTTATCTGAACCAGTTAACCCTTTCATAACCGGCTTGCGTAATTTATGGAACACAGTATCAGGAATTTCACTTGTGCAATGATACAAACTGTAACATTGAAATTTCTTAACGTATCATCTCAAAACTGGTAAGATTTTGTTAAAGATCATGGGTATATTGGATATAAAGAATGACATTATTTTAATAATGTTTTTTTTACTAAAAATATGTTATTTATCTGATGTTGTTACTTGCACTCAAACTCTTATAAATTGAGTGCAAGGTGATTTTCATTTTAAGTATAAAAATACTTTTCTTCATCCTATAGTTTACATATTTCATTTGCATAATCTCTAGAACCTCCTCAATGAATATCAAAGGTTTTTTTAAGGTAAATGTTTATATTTTGTTTTTCATTTTTTTACCATATCACTATATTTTATAGTGGAATTCTGTAGTATCAATGTACAATGCAAGGAAATGATTAAAATTAGGAAATAAAAAAATACATACCTTTTAATTTTTTGTAAGATATCTTTAAAAATCTTTTCTTTTGGTTACATTCATAATTTTAGGTCTTTTCCTTTTCACATATAGTTCATTTTTAATGTTTTATTTTCTTGTCCTTTATTGTTTATTATTCATATCAACATAAGTCATCGGTGCCCTTGGAGCATATTACAGTGTCTCTGGCAGTGATGTGCAACCCTTTGGCAAAATTTTCATGCACCATGTAACATTGTAAGCTTTGAGAACTGACACAAAATATGATGTAAAATTAAAAAAGGCTTCAACTTTTCAATTATGCATTTTAAGACATAGATAATTTATAATTAACTAAAATATAAAAGTAAAACCAAAATACAATTTAACTGTATTTTCAAAATTTTATTTTGTCACTTTGCCACTATAAAAACATAAAGTACCAGGTTGGAAAGAGTTAAAGGTAACTTTCCAATCCCACTTAATCTACTTGATAATGTGTGTAATATTAACAGTATCCTGATCTGCAAATTACATCCCTTTAACCCTTTCAAGACGGGTCACGGGTGAAAGGTCATGTTATCTCGTTTGTTGACTCGCACTCTAAATTTTATTGAACTGCTATTTCATTAATTTATGTCAATAATTTTGGTATCAAACTATATATATTATAATTCAAATTATAGT
This sequence comes from Limulus polyphemus, assembly GCF_000517525.1. Classification (NCBI taxonomy): domain Eukaryota; kingdom Metazoa; phylum Arthropoda; class Merostomata; order Xiphosura; family Limulidae; genus Limulus; species Limulus polyphemus. Next base: position 26,056 of record NW_013671095.1, read on the forward strand.
ACTGTATATTACTCAATTTCTTAATTTAAAAGCAAATATTAAAAAATAAACAGATAAACATCGATTTTTGTGTGACATGTTTTATGTTGAATGCAACACTGATTCAAATTAGATGTTTGTAAAGTCAAAATACTAAGTCTATAGTTTCGAAGAAATTAGAAACTCAAATTACCGATATTGACAAGCTAGAATATAAAATAGGAACCGCTTTTCAATTTGCAAAGATACTGCTCATGTAATAAATCAAACATGAATACCAATCGGAAGCTAAAAATGTAATCCTAGTGGCTCTCTCAGCCATCTTAACAGTCTTGTTGCCATTTCTTTCTTTTGAACCAATATTTCAAGGTAGGGTGTGTTTTTCATCTGCTCGAAATTTCCTGTTTTTTTAGACTAAAATACATCTTAGTTACTAAGTTTGATAAATTATAGTGGAATTCTGTAGTATCAATGTAGTAATTTATGATTTTTTAGTGGTTCAAGTGCATATATATATATGTATAAAACCTAAAAAAAATATTTTGTTTCATATCCTCCATGTGCAAATTTTTTAAAATCTTAGCAGCCTATGTCAAGCAGCAACCAAGTACAAAGGTTGTAACTAGAAGAGATAATTGTTTACTTTACTTCTTTATTTACTGTTCTATGTTTTAAGAAAAATAAGTTTGAGAAGGTACTTGTAAATAGTAATAATCTATATACATATATAATGTATAATAATTGAATTGTGACTGTATTTTACAAAATATTAGTCGACTAAAACACATCCAAGACAAGTTAATTTGTACAGACCAAAAGTCGGTTTTATGTTATTGGATACGATAACATGAGTGCAGGTGTGCTGCTTCATTTTAACTTCTGTATTGTTAGCCAGGCACGAGTGAAAGGTCAGTGTAATATAAATAATAAATACATATAAATGTATAATGTCATGAGATTTAAGCTATTTAGTCAAAACATTTATGTTTTTATGTTATAATTTGTGTTCATTCTAGAATTAAAGAGGCATAATTTATATTTATTTCCTAATATTTTATGGTGGTTGCGAGATCAGTCAAACCTACTGAATCCGTACAGAGATTAATTACTGAAAATAACAGATAAAATATAAGGTTTTTTTTCTTGATAAACATTTGATAACTATCTGGACATTATAAATATTTTGCATGTGAAATTTGAAATTTTTTGAAATATAAAAGCATTTTTAATCTTAAAATGAATATTACTTTGCATGTTAGATAGGCAACATGCAAAAAAGAAAAAAGGCACGAGAAAAACATTGCTTTACAAACCTTAAGATTTGATAAAAAAATTTTATATTTTGCATATGAAAGCATTGCAATGTTTACTAATAACCTGTCAGATTTCCTTAACATTCACTTACTAATCTAAAAGTTATAGCATGAAAACTATAACAATCACAAAATGGTTACAAGGTCAGTCCCAGGGACCAAGCCCTTTGCTGAAAGAGTTAAAGGTCTAGTTAAACAATAATGATTGCAATATAACGTCTTGGGTTGATCTAACTCACAAAAACATGTTAAATCCACCAAAGTTCTTCACCTCAAACAGTAAGCAATATTAGTTGTATTTAGAATATCCACATACATTTTATCCTAAGGCCCCAATAAATGTTAGTTCTCTTTAGAATATCTGCATACATTTTATCACACTTGATTCCTAATAAATGTCGGTTTTCTCTAGATGCTGCATAAATTTTATCATTTCAACCTTAATAAATGTCAGTTCTCTTTAGACTATCTGCATACATTTTACCATGTGATCCCTAATAAATGTCATTTATCTTTAGACTATCTGCATACATTTTACCATTTGACCCCAAATAAATGTCAGTTCTCTTTAGACTATCTGCATACATTTTATCATTTCACCCTTAATAAATATCAGTTATCTTTAGACTATCTGCGTACATTTTACCATGTGATCCCTAATAAATGTCAGTTATCTTTAGACTATCTGCGTACATTTTACCATGTGATCCCTAATAAATGTTGGTTCTTCTTAGAGTATCTGCATACACAGGGTTCTCACTAGGTTCCCGGACTCTCAACTTTTAAACCTCCAGTGAGATTTTCAAGGTTTCCATAGTTAGAATTTAATAAACTCAGAAAAAAAGGAAAAAGATACCTCAGTGTTCAATGAAAAACTTCATTTATAATTTAAACAACATTTTGTTTCCCTTTATGAGTGTAAAGTAATTTTCATGATAAGATTAAAAATACTTTTCTTCATTTGAAAATTTTCAAATATGGTTTGCATAACTACTAAAATATCCTAAATAAATATCAAAAAATTTTATATTTTATCTGTTATTTTTTTTACACTAACTCTATATGAGGTCGATTGAATTGACCTACCTTGTAACTATCATAAAAAATTAGGAGATAATTATAAATTTCCCCTATTTTCTTTCTGGAATGACTGCAGATTGTAACTAAAAACCATAAATGTTTTTACTAAGTAGCTTAAACTTGTAACTGTATACATCTATTTAAAGTTAAATTTTATTGTTTTATTCCCTATTAACTACTATTCCTGCCATATAAATTACAAATCACATGGCGGACGTGCAGCTCACATTACGTTTTCATCAAATTGCATAATGCACAGACTATTCATGAGTATACCTCATAAGAAAATTATTATTATTCATTTTACCTTATCTAACCTAAAACGTTTTCAATTTTTACATTTTAGTTACTTTTATAATAATAAATAAAGAATACACATTAAAATCAAGAAATAAAGTACATTCCTGATTTATTTTTTATACAAGTTGTACTACTGCATTAAATAATTTCTATTTAATTAGATAATGCACCAAAGAACACAGAATTATAACATGAAAATAGAAACAATGTTCCATAACTATCACAATTTTTTGGCCTTCTAACTGTGCAACAAAAGCCATTAAAAATTCAGTTAAGTTGTTGATGTGTTTCCTGTGGGAATAAAGTTTGAACTAGAAGTGAAAAAGACAATTCTCTGTGGAAAAAAACAACGTAATAGAATACGTCATTTGATAAAGAAAAACATTGGCTCTCTATTGGTTACAAGTAATATAGTTTGAAATGTCAGAGAGAACTACTGGCAAGTTTTGAAAGAGAGGAGGTGACAGGTGGATGTGGAAAAAGGGGTCTGATTTTCTATCTTATTGCTCTGGAACCAATTAAGATTAAAGACTGTAAATTATGCTTTGCATGAGTGATGAAACATTATAACAAGTAATTTACATTAAGTTTCATACTTCTTGGAAATGTGGTAAAAAAATTAGAGAAGATGTAAGAAGACATAGATAACAAATGTCACGGTTCTTGTACTAGGGGAGATTTTTTTTTTTACAACCTCCTTATAAAATTAAGAAACTATAACTTAAATAGTATTAAACTTTGATTTATTATCTATGTTCTGATGCTGAGTTTACTCAGATACATTGATAATAAAGTAGTTTAATTAAATTATGAATGTAACTCTGTGATAAGTACTGACATTCACAGTTTGACCTACCCAAGGTGAATGGGTTAATTGTATGGTATTTTCTCGTGGCTTTATTTTTGTGCAATATTATTACTGTTGAAACCTACTAGAAGTTGGCTGAGGGCAGCTGTGTGCAAACTGTATGCTGTTTAGTGTGTTATGGTACAAAGTTCGAAGCAAAGTATACTTGTGTTTGCTTTGCATATGGGGCATTTTTCGGTGCATATTCTGTACCTGCGGGATCAAATCTCGTGCTTTACAACAAATTCTTGACATACGCGACCAGGGGGTTCAAGTTATCTGGAACGCTGATACATTTTATTATTTCTTCCCTGAAAAATATCAGTTCTCATATATCTGCATATATTTTATTATTTGGTGCCAAATAAATCTCAGTTCTCTATAGAATATCTGTATACATGTTATCATTCAGCCTCTAATGAATGTCAGTTCGCTTTTGACTATCTGCATACGTTTTACTATTTACCTCTAATAAATGTAAGTTCTCTTTAAAATATTTGCATACATATTATCATTTGCCTCCTAATAAATGTGTGTTCTTTCTAGAATATCTGCATGTCTTATCATTTGGCCCCTGATAGATTATCAATTATCAGGAATTTTAATAAGTACCAGTGATAAATAACTTGCTCACGACAGGAATTTTTAACATTTTTACTCGTAATAAAATTCTAAAATATTTACCTTTTCCTTGCAACATTATGTAATAGTTTAAAACTTCCAAAAGGAGTTGTGAAAAAGTATGTTGTACTAATATGAACAATTAAGGTAATATTTTATAATATTTGAAATTCAAAATTTTGCAAGACTTATGATTCATATGATGAATAATAGTTAGTAGGCCAACAGATTCTTAGTTTTTAAAAGTGATGTAATTTACTTAATGTGACAGAACTTATCACCATTAAAGTATTCTGTATCACAAGAACTCATTGCATAGTTGGTGTTGACTTATCTTAATAGTTAGAATGCCAGACATAGAGTAGTAGTTGATATGCCTAGCACGACCTACTAGTTACCATGCCTGATATAACCCAGTGTGATTCACTTGTTCATTCTCATTCTAAGGATTTGTTTCTCATGTTGGATTCTACTCTGACTCTCCTAGGCTACATTTTTTTTTGTAGTCAAGATAGCTTATCTTCTTCTCCTGTAGTTGCAATTCGTTAGTTCCCACCTCTTTTACGATGTGGGTGTGCTGGCTTTTAGTATTTCAGAGGTAAGTCTGTCTGATTTTAATTTTACACTTTTAGAATTAAAATTAATTTCAAACAAGTACCTATTTCTGAAATAATTTCCTTCCCACCTCCCAACACCTGCATTTTCATCACAACTACAACTATTCACAAATCTACTTACTGTAGTTAGCAGAGCTTATGTAATAATGGCTGGAGATGGCTTGAATGGGTAATGAAGAAAAACTTTAATATAACAGCAAA
>NW_013671095.1:31565-35075 GCF_000517525.1 Limulus polyphemus
GTACATTTGCTGTTATATTAAAGTTTTTCTTCATTACCCATTCAAGCCGTCTCCAGCCATTATTAGTCTCAAAGTGGGTTCCTCGTCATCGAAAGAGCTTATGTAAGATCCATTGATGCATACACAAAAAGCCACATGTAATATAGGAGTATTATGGATAAGTGAAGTAAATGGTGTGCAAATAACTACAGGACAATTAGAAGTGTTAAATCGCACGTTTTCTTAACAACATGAGCTCAAACTCAACAAGGAAAGGCTTTCAATATTTCAGAGGTAAATAACTGTTTGAAATTCATTTTAATTTTTGTAAATGTGAAATTTGGTTTATTAAAACTGTGTAAGTCACACTATTGTATAACCAAATTACATCTGTCCCTTGTAAGGTTGAAGTCATGAAAGCTGTGTTTGCCACCAGGTTTCAGATTGTACTTCTTTTTTCAGTTCATTTTCTGTGGATCAAAATATAAATGTTAGACTGTTGTACAACCAAATTTCAATTTCTACACATTTTCTTTGTTTAATTTTTATGAATCAAAAATTTATTTTGCACTGCTGTAGAACAAAATTGTAGTTTTTACACATTTTCTTTGGTTATTTTTATACATAAAAAGTGTTTTGCATTGTTATCATGGTTTCAGAATCTGATCCTATTCTTCAAGTTTAGTAGCTATGCTTTTCATCTTCTAGTTACTATCTGTTTTAAACTTTAGTGTTTATTATTTTGTAGCCTAATTTATGTGTGTAAAAGCTCTCCTGATTCCAAGTAATCCCATTCAGGTATCTTTAGTAGAAATTAATGAAGTCTCTGCTGTTTCACACTAGTTGTTTATACTTGGTTTTCATATTGTTTTGAATATCATCATATCCATCTTTTATTACAGTCAGGTTTGAACATGCCACCTACCATGGTGGGAGCAGGGTATCCCTACCAACCTGCAGCACCTTATCCATCCCAACATACAAGCTTTCCTTCATCATATCCGAACTCTCCAGCACCTTACCCAGTACAAAGTGTTGGCCATCTGGTATGATACATTTGAGTTATTTTTCATGAAATTAATGAACTTTTAAGAGCAAATGGTGCTTCCCTACTGTAACTTGTTACTAATCATATGGTATTTTTTATTTATTTTTACTTATGTGTGAAAGTGTACTTTTATAACATTATTGCATGAAACTAGATGTTTATCATTATATATATGGTATTTTGAGTTGTCTTTTACTGACCACAGTGAAGTAGAACCTATATTTATATAGGATTTTTCTGACTTGTTCAGCACATAAACTGTTTAAATTGCTGCTTATTCTTAACATCTTACATAAATATAGGCTCAATATTGTGATTAAAAGATAACTTAAAACATCACACATATTCACCCCATCACTGTAAGAAACCTAGTTCTTGTCCAGGGGTAGGATTCACTAAAACCTTTATAACTCAGTTACAGTTGGTGATTTTAATGATAGATTGGATTACATATTGATTTTAAGTAGATATTTTTCATGGTCTCTTACTTTTATGTGTGTGTCTACATCTTTTTACAGGTTTGCACGTATAGTGTTATGATTTAACCATTTAGATATAAAATTAAGGTAGTGCATATGTATCTATATATAAAACGAAAGTGGGATAGTGAATTTGGAACATCATGATTTAAATATGTAAATGAACTTTTTTGTGCTTAAATTGATACGCTAAAATCATTGGCATTGTTAGTGTAATAAAGATGTTATTTTTCATAGAATGTAATTTGTTTTTTGAATAGTTATAAAACAAAAAAGTGAAAAAAATGGATGTTATATTGAAATTCCTGTGTGGAAAATATATCTATTTGATGACCTGAAGTGAATTGATTTCCATAAATTGTTAGATTGCAAGAACAGCAAATTTGACCAGAAAATTTATAGAATAGTCTATATTTAAAAATTTGACTGATATTTCTTGTGTGAGAAATAATGAAACTAGACAAATAGTTAATGAAACACAAACTATTATTAAACTAAATAAAATGCACCATAGTACTTAGGGCTAATTGTTGGAGTTTCAATTATACTGATGATTACACCAAATTTATTTACTTGAGGATTGCAGTAGCGAATGGAGCTCACAAGTCGCTAACTCGAGGTAATTTACAGTTAGAATAAAGAAACTGAATCTGAGTCTTTCAGTTAGTAATATAATAGCCTTTAATTATCTTCATGTCACAATGCACAATCACAATATTAAGCATATAGATAACTTTTCAATTGTTAACAAAAATCTGCAATTTATTTCATGGGACTCTACTAAGATTCAGTTAACACACTATAAATCTTTCATTAATCATTCTTACTATAATCACATTGATTGAAGCTGAGAGTCAAAAATTCTACTTACAACATAGTTGGTGAGGTGTACTTCTGCAGATTGGATACCTTCAACATTTTCTTGGAGAAATTGCTGGGGACTCATGAGGATACTATGGAGACTTGGAGAAAAACTTGACCTTCTGCCTCTAACATGAGTTTTTAAACAACTTCATGTTTTTACGAATTCCCAAATAGTATGCAGCACACTACCTGCAAGTAGTTCTCACACCTTATTGGTTAATCTGTGCAACTTCCAGAGCTATTTTAAAACCATAACCAAAACTCTCAAGTGATTGGTTACTGTTATGGTGAGTTAGCCAGTTGCCTTCTTACTTGTGCTAGTACACTAGCATTGCGTAAGGAATCTATCATGAAAGTACCACTTTTGCATGTTAACATCCACTTTTTCGTAGCTTCCACAGTATTAACGAGTTGGCATCAGTAATTATTCACTGCCAATCACTTAGGCTAGTGTTTTTCTCAACATCTCTGAAGCAGCTTCATTTTTTTATAACTCTTAAATCGTGATTCACTAACTCATGATTCTCAATACCACTTAACCAGCCAACTGTATTTTCCTAGCTCTTGACCTTATTTCGTAATAAAGGTGTCTTTACTTTCGCCATTTCTTCATGTATATTTTCACTTAAAAACTCAGAAAATTGTTATAACTTCTTTCTTAAACTCTTTTAAAATGCTAAAATACTGAAGCAATAGTAAAATTCCCTCAAAAATATCCAATTGCTTCACTTGCACAGTCAGGAATGTAGTTGATTATCTACTACATGGTGTTTAGTCTCATAGCTTTCATTCTCTCAAGATTGATCTCTGCAGAACTAAAATATGATTATCTCAGATATGGCCTGCACTTGAAAATCTTCTAGTAGAATTAAACTTAAAACATGTGCTTGAATTCAACAGACAAGCTCAATTTCTTTGTCTAGTCAACAGTCACTTTGTGACCCTTGTTCTACAACAGCATTAGTCATCATTAACATATCAACAGCTTAATAATGGGTGGAGATGGCTTGAATGGGTAATGAAGAAAACTTTAATATGAGTTTAACATAACAGCAAATGCACATAGTTTCAACAAGGTTTTGTCATCATCAGGTACCAAACCTTGTCGAAACATTGTGCATTTGCTGTTATGTTAAACTC
>NW_013671095.1:35263-36835 GCF_000517525.1 Limulus polyphemus
GAGTTTAACATAACAGCAAATGCACAATGTTTCGACAAGGTTTGGTACCTGATGATGACAAAACCTTGTTGAAACATTGTGCATTTGCTGTTATGTTAAACTCATATTAAAGTTTTCTTCATTACCCATTCAAGCTGTCTCCAGCCATTATTAGTCTCAGAGTGGGTTCCTCGTCATCGAATATCAACAGTTTAACTAGCAAAGGATATTACAGCAATGACTCATGATTGCGGATGACGTATGTAACTGCAATATTTCCTTGAGTAGAACAAATATTATCTACTACAGAGAACAATCACTAGAACAAAGCAAATTCCAATGGTTTTCTGGACCATTTGCCTATGCTACAACTGTATAAAAACTAGATAAACTAAAAAATTCCTATACAACTAAAAACAAGTAGAAAAAATATCATATACCTCCATATTACATCTGTAACAGGCATGTCCTAGGGGAACTAAATTTCGTGACAGGAACATTGAGAAATAGGGTGTCTCAAAAACTGTCATAGAAGGTGCTTGATGTATTCCATCATTCTCAATCAACACATCAAACCTATCTGTAACTGGAGTTATGGTAAGCATTGTCTGGTATAGACAGTGTTAATTACAGTGACTCAAGCACATGTAACGAACTGACTTACTTGAATGCTAATTGAAGCTAATGACTGGCTCTTTGACTCTAATTATTGTATCTTTGTATCTTTCTTTTTCTTTGTATTCATTTCCCTTGTGGCTCAGTGGTGAGTCTGAAAGCTTAAAATGCTAAAAATAGGGTTTTCTGTATCTGTGATGAGCACATTGTATATAGATCATTATGTAGGTTTGTGTTTAACAACAAACATTTATATGTTCTTGTGCTACGTAATGCATGTGTGTAAGCTAGATGGAACTGGTTTATTTTTACATAAAATAAGAGCTGGACTATTTCTCCTAGATGATCTAGTAACTTTCTTACAATAATTGCATCACTTGTATTCGTAGCTGTGGAGGATTACCTTGGTGGACAATAACTTGTTCTTTATATATATATAGATAGATAGATATATTAGTATTTGCATACTGATCTCCAATTGTAAAAAACCTGACATCCTAAGATACTGAAAAAGGAAAGCATAGACCTAGTGAATATTAATAAAAGTCCAGTGTAAGTTATGCAGATTGCATATGTAAATCTTAAGAGAAAATTACACTTTGTGTCAGCTTAATGTACAAAACTTTCATAAAGTGGCATTGAAATAAATAAATGATCACAAAAATCAATTATCAAACTAGATAATATTCTGCCTGATACATCTAATTGAAACAACATTACATAATGCCACAGTGATGAAATCCACTTTTGGTTAGATACTAGTAATAAACTAGGTGTTGTGAATAGAGCATTATTTCTAGTATCTAACCAACAATGTACCTTTACTGTTACTTGGTTTCATTATGGTCTAGATACTGAGTAGGTGATTACTGTTACTTGGTTTCATTATGGTGTACATACTGAGTAGGTGATTACTGTTACTTGGTTTCATTATGGTCTGGTTACTGAGTAGGTGATTACTGCTACTTGGTTTCAATG
>NW_013671095.1:36845-37416 GCF_000517525.1 Limulus polyphemus
GTGGTCTGTTTACTGAGTAGGTGATAACTGTTATTTGGTTTCATTATGGTCTAGATACTGAGTAGGTGATTACTGTTACTTCGTTTCATTATGGTCTAGATACTGAGTAGGTGGTTACTGTTACTTGGTTTCATTGTGGTCTAGTTAACGAGTAGGTGATTACTGTTACTTGTTTTCATTATGGTCTAGATACTGAGTAGGTGATTACTGTTACTTGGTTTCATTGTGGTATAGTTAACGAGTAGGTGATTACTGCCACTTGGTTTCATTATGGTCTGGTTACTGAGTAGGTGATTACTGTTATTTGGTTTCATTATGGTCTAGATACTGAGTAGGTGATTACTGTTACTTGGTTTCATTATGGTCTAGATACTGAGTAGGTGATTACTGCTACTTGGTTTCAATGTGGTCTAGTTAATGAGTAGGTGATTACTGCCACTTGGTTTCATTATGGTCTGGTTACTGAGTAGGTGATTACTGCTACTTGGTTTCATTATGATCTAGATACTGAGTAGGTGATTACTGCTACTTGGTTTCACTTGGTCTGTTTACTGAGTGGGTGATTACTAGC
>NW_013671095.1:38151-43784 GCF_000517525.1 Limulus polyphemus
ACTTGGTTTCACGTGGTCTGTTTACTGAGTGGGTGATTACTGCTACTTGGTTTCACGTGGTCTGTTTACTGAGTGGGTGATTACTGCTACTTGGTTTCACGTGGTCTGTTTACTGAGTGGGTGATTACAGCTACTTGGTTTTATGTGGTCTAGTTGCTGAGTCTGAATACTGATGATTGTTTTCTGTGTTCTTTAGCAACTTGGTGTTATTTACAAACAAAGTTGGGAAGTTCCTGCATAGAGTTTTGTGTGTAAAGATCCAAAAGCATGAGTATCGGTGGGTGATATAAATTTGCGTTAGATTAAATTGATATAAAGCTCTCTAAATATTTTTTATTCTTTTGTTTTTGTTAAAACTGACATTACTTATTATGATATTGTTCTTTACTCTTGATAGCCCATGACTTCCCACAACAAAGGAGGACTGATTGCAGGTGCAGCTGCTGCACTTGGGGGTGCTGGACTTCTGGGAAAGGGTGGAAAGGTAAGTTGACAATTTTTCATAGGGAAATATTTCCAGCTTGTTTAATGTAGTGATATGATTTTGATCAAGGAAACTCCTTTTAACCAACTTTTTCTCGTTTTAGATTTATAATGTAGTGATATAATGTAAGACATTACAATAAGGTACTTCCCATAAGAAGCTGTTTCATTTTAATATTGTAATGTAGAGATATAATGTAAGACATTACTAGTAAGGTATTTTTCATAATCACACAAAAGCTTGTACTTGAGTCATTTGTTACTCAACCAGAGTTTTTTGTTCCAGATTTATAACAAGATTATATGGTGTCTACTATAAGTAGACAAACATTCCAATTCAAATTTGTATAGGATAGGGATTTTGTTAACTCTACAAGTATAGGTTTGGTCATTTTGACTAATCATGTAGCCATGAAACTATATATTCTACAACTGGATATACTATGTGTATCTTCTTGAAATTTGGCAAGCTTTTAGTAAAGAATACAAGTTTGCTGAACACAACAATTCAAGTTTTTAAATAAAGCTTTATCTGTAAAGTTACTGAGTCAATCAGACTCGAACTAGTTTGAGTGATAGGTTATTTTCATGTTGAAAATAAAAATACTGTATTTTTGAGATCTGTTTTTTTATTTTATTTGTGTGACCTCTAAAACCCCCTAAATAAATATGAAAAATATATTTTCAGTAAAATTTTATATATTTCACTTTGCCTAACAATAACTGTAATGAAAACAACAATCTAGGGAAAATGAAAGGTTGAAAAATAAATCTGAATTGCCCATTTTTCTTTGTAGAATGACTGCATAGTGTAACAGACAGTTATACATTATTTATTCTTACAGCCAAACCTAATAATCTTCAAATCTGGTTTCATTTAATTTTAATTTTATTTATTTACAGATGCACTTGGATAAACTCAGACTATGCCAAAAGCCACTTATCACAGATGGACAGCTTTGTGTAATCAAATGATCAAATTACAATCACTCCTTGTAATGTGCATGTGCTAATATATTAAGTATCAAATTGACCAATGTCATATAGAGTTAAGGTAGAGAAAAGAACAGATAAATATAGTTTTACTGAAAAAAACGTTTGAAATTTATTTGAGAGGTTCTAGAGATTATGCAAATGAAATACAGAAAAGTATTTTTAATCTTAACATAGAAATATTTTTACACTCAGAGCAGTCAACTCTGACTTCATACATTCACAAAGAAATTTTTAGTGAAAATACTTCATTAGAAATTCTGATTTTTGTCTACAATAGACACCTAATGCTTTCTGAAAGCATGCAAAATTTCCTGAAGATAAATAAAACATACTAGAAGTTATAGTATGGAAACTATAAAGGTCAATTTTGGTTCACAAACTTAGCTGATTCAGCTGAGCTCATTGTGAGAAGGTTAAAACAAAATATTATCAAGCACAAGAAATAGGATGTCCTAAAACTACTATAATTTAACTGGCTTTTTAACCTAAGCTATAAGTGGGTTAAAAAATTCTGTTAGCTGGTCAAACCAAACACTACAAATGAAACTGAGGGTAATGTTTTCTGACCTAGCACTTAAATTAACTAACCTCCCAACAAATCTAACAAATTACAATCTGATTTTTCTATTGGTTACAAATACTCCAACAGCAAATGTCTGAGAGAATTGTTGACATTTTACTCTCCTCTCTGCACAACAAACAGCTTTAATACCTCGCACACTGCTGTGAAGATTTTCATGCATACCATAAAGCTTGAACAAAGCTCTCGCCCATATACATGTTAACATATATCAGTTATCATGTAATCAATATTAGACTATAGCCCTCTCAGTAGGTAGGTGATACATCCTCCACATGCTGTAGTCTACCTGAGCACTAGCATTTGAACAAAGGCTCATTCTTTCTTGGGTACTTCTTGCCATCAGTCATATCTTTTTCATAGGAATCATGAAAATTTATGTGCTAATTATTCTCAACTTTTGTAGTATAAGCTTCTTTTTTAATGTTTTTGATTATATTGAACAAAGATACTAAATTTTAAAGTTTTCCATTAGAACTTTTAATTCAAATTATCTTTAATTTGATTTTTCTTTTAATCTAAATTGTCCTTTTGGGACACATGTTCCATTCTCAGTGTTAAAGTTTCTTTGTCAGTATAAAGGTTCCACTGTTTTACACAACATACAGGTTGTCATTGGACCTATATTCCATCAAGTTATCAGGCTCATTTTATTTCTAACAACAAAAAAAGAAACAGAAAAAAATTAAACACTTTCTGGATTTTGCGAAGTTACCTATTATTCATATTTCACCATAAAGAACGTTCACAAAATCAATTTCATGGGTCAACTGGATTACACATTCAAGTTTTCATGTTTTTGACAACTGAGGTTTTGATACTCCTTTGTAGGAGTAATCCGATACTGTAATGGTACTGGAGGCATTTTTAATTAGTGACACATCACCATTGTGCTCCAGGAAGTTGGATCTAGAATTCTTGACCTCCTGCTTCTGATACATCAGCTGAGCCTGCCACATCTTATGATGCACTTCACCACTAATGTTTTCATGCCTGCTTTTGCTTGTAGTCCTGTCTTTCAATGAGGAGCACATAGTCTTACCTTTGTACTTCATTGCTTGGATTCCACACATACAGATTTTTTGTTTTCTCTTTCTTCAGTTGTCTTTTGCTGAAACTTAGGTTTTCTTGTTGCACGGGTTTCCATCATTTAAATATCTTCTTTCCATTTAAGGATCTCCTTTCTTTCTTTTTTTTTTTTCCTTCTAACTCTTTCCATTTTACTCATCTTCATTTTTTACTTCCTTGACTTCTTCACTACTTATGCTTCACTTTTTTTTAGAGGTTTCTCGGCCCTAACAGCTTTACTGGAGTAACTTACACATGCCTTTTTTCCACCTTACACTTGATTTTCTTCCATTTTATCCAAATTAATTTGGTGTCTTTAATTCTGCAATTTTCTTCATTGGTTTGTCTTACTTCCTGCCATTTCCCTTGCTCAGTCTTCTCTCCAGGACCTCTGTTGTGCACCCTTTCTTTGTGATGTGGTATTTGTATTCAGGGTATTTGTTATATTTTGGAATCTTGAGCTGATGCAACTCATCAACCATCTTCTCTGCTTACTTTGGATTTTTGCCTTTGGAATCAGGAGGACCTGCTGGGTTTCTCATCAAATACAGCTTCATGGGGTCACCCTTCCCGTTCCTTGTCCTCTTGTTACTTTACAAGGTTCTCCCTTTTGGAGATTTTTGTTTCTGGAACCACCCCTCAGCTCTAATTCAGTGGGAGTTCTGGTTTTTCACTATGTATGCCTGTGGACCTCCCTTTGCTACAGCCTATTGAGTTACTCAGATACTTTCTAAGGGTTTTTTTTTACATCCTTTACCCTCCATTTCACCTATTTTGAATGCCATAGAACAATTCCTCAACCCCCTGTGTAGGGTATTACTCCTGTCTTTTTACCCTTCCCACTCTGATGGGGGATTGGTAGCCAATCATCTGTCTGTCTTACTTGAACCAATCTTGGTCTTTCCTTAGTTCTTGATGTCTGGTTTTCTCACTGTACAGTGGATATTCTCCCTGGTGGTGGATGACCTAGTTCATGGCCTGATAAACTTTGTCCAGTCCTAATTTGTCTGTTCACCTTTTGCTTCCTTTGGCTTGTCCACAATGGTCAAACATTCAGTCTTCAGCCCTTCCCTTCAATTTGTCTATGGCCCCTTATTTTATTTTTTCTCTCTCTTATTGGGTCTGGTGGGCTTTTGCTTCATGGTTACATTCTTGAGGCCTGTTGTTCTGCTACCTTGTGGTTGTTTGACCATTACTTCCTCTTCCAGTGTGGCTTCCTTTGTAGTGACCTCCTTTCCCTTTTGAGAGTCATCTGAATTCAGGTAGCTGATTGGGCTCTCCAAGTAAGTCTTGGCCCCCAACCAGTATCTCATTCAACTGGGAATCTTTCTCACTCCATTTGTGAGGCAGGCTCAGTCTACTCTTTTATGTCTTTGAGCTTTTAAAGCCAAGACTATCATGTCTCCTTCATTTCCTGAAAGAGAGGACCTGTCTCTTCCAGTATGATCATTATTATTCTGTTAACACTTGCATGTGGTGTTATATAAGGAAGAATCACTACTAGTTTCCAGTGTGATCATTATTCTCTCTTATGACTTCACAGGTGGTGTTACATAATAAAGAAGAATCGCTACCGGCTTTCAATATGATCATTATTCTGTTAAGGCTTTTGCAAGTGGTGTTACATAATCAAGAAGAATCACTACCAGCTTTAGATGTTCATTCACTTCTTTCCATCTAGAATTTATTACAGTAACAGCTTGGAAGAAGAGTTGGATCAGTTTATATGTTCTTTTTATTCAAACTACTAAAACATTGGACATTTGCTACACTCAAAACTTAATATTTGTACATGATCTGCACACTCCATTTAGTTTTTATGATGGCTAAGAAATATTTCTGTTAAGTATTAAGATTACTTTGTAAGGGGTGTGAAAATTGGAATTAAATGAGACTGCATGATCTTTAGCATTTGTTATGGTATTCTTATTTTTTATGTTTGTATGTCTATTACAAAAAATTTATTACATAGAATGGCACAATAATCATTAATTGTCAATTTCGTCATTAAATACTTTACCAAATACAAAATAAATAGCACCATTAAATTTCTTGTAAAAAACTTTATTATGAAGTTATTTTAAAATTTGTAAGTTCAACTGTTTGATGTCCTATAGTAAACAAATAAACAACTTCCTCTTTTATATATATATAGATAGATAGATTCTTCAAGATCTTGTTTTTGTCATCTTATGCCTTTTAATGAAGATGGGAACATTGAAAGGGAAATAATATAATAGCCAATGCTCGGTGAAAGGTTTATGTTTATAAACATTTTTTTGTTGTTCTCGACTTGATTTTTATTTTATTACATCGTCTCCATAGTCACTATTTGCAAATAGTCAATAATATTGTAGGTCCATTTTATTGTTGTTCTTTCTAGGCGTCGTTATAACACATTTTCATCTCATCATTTAATTTCTGTTGTGCATACATTGTTGTATGTTTATTCAAAAAAAATGGTGCAATAATCATTAATTGTCAATTTTGTCATTAAATACTACAC
>NW_013671095.1:43983-61456 GCF_000517525.1 Limulus polyphemus
GAACAAAATAAACAAATAAACAAACTTCCTCTTTTATATATAGATAGATATATATACATTGATCCTAAAAGAACAGAAAGGACAAGTTTATTATTTGGCAAGAAAACTTATGATGATACTTCATGATCTATTTGCAGATATTTAAATTACTTCATAAGGTAGAAATCTAAGTATAGGAAATATTATAATCAAACTAATATAAAAACATCTTCAATAACATGCTTATTGTATCCTTTTTTTTCCTGATTTTATCTTGAGTGGCAAAAACTTGAAAAATAATTCACTACTATGTAAGTATAAAAGTGACAGAAGTTGTTGATATGGATGAAAGTGTATAGAAAACACATTACATTTGTTTTATGAACATTTAACATTACAGGCTTGAAGAAACTAAAAACATATACATACTGAGAAATCAATAAAACAACTTAAAGTTGACTGTACAAGACAGAGTTTACGCAGCAAGAAATAACAGCTAAACTTTTTTGTTTTATCCTTTTCAATGCTTCTTATCTAGCTAGAGCTAGTCATAATTAAAGAGGAAAACTCATCATGTAAATAGGTTAATGACTTAATATTACATATTGTTAGACTTGTTTATATGTGTATAGTAATTTTTGATAAACATGGTTAAATGAGCAAGTTATTAAGAAGTCAGTTTTTTGAGTGAATACAAATAATGAATATAGCTTGCTGTAACTTATTTATTAAATCAATCTTACTGAAGTAACACTGAATAGGTAGTAGTTTATAATAATTAAGCAATATAAAGTTAAAGTTACACGATTGTTTTAATATACAAGACAACCATGAACAATAAACATCACTGCGGCTAGTTATGTAACCAATTGCCCTAGGTCACACCCTTGCATTTGTGGCTTCTATACAAGCATATTGTTGTATGCAGTCATTCCAATGGAAGTAATGATAGCTAACATTTGATTACTTGGATAATTGGAATAATAGGATATACTAATTTTGATTAATTGATTTTTTTTGTATGTTTCTGAGAATAATAATTTAAGATGAACAACTTTGCATTAATCAAACATAATGATAATGAGACAACAATTGATAAAAGACATTTAATGTTTACTGAATTTTGTGAAGATACACATTCTATATTAAAAGTTAGTATTATCAAAACTACATCAAGTACAAAATGGTCACATGGTCGGTCATTTGCGTGATCTCTAAAACCTCCTAAATAAGTTGTAAATCATTTGGGGAATGTGCGGTTCATGTTATAATGTCAAATTACATTACCGACGAGCTGTTTGCATGCATGCTTCATGAACATTTTTTATTGTATTATTATTTATTTTATCTAATCTAACCTTAACTAACTTACATATCCTGTTTTTACATTTTAGTTCTGTAGTGATCATATGTGTAAATAATACTTTTTAATATTTTTGAAGATATAAAAAAAAATTGCCTACCTACCCACCCTATTTTTGTTTCCCAGGTAACAGAAACATAGCATTTCTTTTTCTAGACCTTAATGTATTTCTTTTCTGTGTTATAGTACCTCTTCTTAATGGTAATGTTAAAAGTCATTTTGACATGTTCTGCTGTAAGTGGAAGTTAACAGGCAACAAAAGTTTGTGTTTTTTATCTCTTAATAGATTTTCCAAAATGGTTATTTTGCTGTAATTAAGTGCCATGATACTAATATTTAATGTTATGGAAAGTGGGCTATATGTGCGCTGTCCACTATGGAGATTAAAACCTAAGATTTTAGTACTGCAAGTCCATAAATGTACTGTTAATGCAATGGGGAGACATCTAGAAAATAACAGTTACATAACTTTTCATACTTATGCTAATGTACTGTAACAATGCTATTTTCCTCTTCTGTTTTTTTTTATAATGGAATTATTTTTTTTCCCTAGCACTTGGTTATTAGTAATGTTTTTATTTCTTTTATACAAAATAATTCTGTGTCCAAATGATTCATCATTTAAGTTACGTTTCTGACTGACTCCACTCTGCTGTATTTTCAAGCATTCTGGATCTCATATGGGGAGCTCTTCTCTTCCAATCAGCTCAGGTCTGGCTACAGGTGCTGCTTTACTTGGAGGAGCTGCTTTACTCAGCAAAACAGGCATTGTGAGTATTGTGTTTTGTTCAGTTCATGTATCTGTGTGATGCATAGTTTTCTATGAACCATACACATCTTCATGTGCTTAACTGGGGTAACTTCACATCAGACATAATTTTTTTATGAAGCATGTTAACCCTTTTTTTTTCAGTTCATGTAAGTTTCTGTGGTTTGTAATTTTATATGGACCTTATTCATCCTGATGTATTTTTTTCATTTCAGATAACTTCATGTGGTATGTGTTTACTGTATGTATGTAATGCTATAGTATCTGGGATTTAAAATAGGTTTACTGTATGTGTTCAATACTGATCTATCTATATGACTGATATTGTGGTGTCAGAAAAACATGTAAGTTCAAGAAGTCTTGATACAAAATGATAAAAACCCTATACCCTGAATGCTTTCGAATAGTGGACTTTTCTTCTTCATGGGCAAACTGGGATATTGTGGTATCTGGTAATGGGTTTACTGTATGTGTACGGATTTTTATAAAGGTTTAGTGTTTGTGTGCGAGTCTAGCTTACTAAGCATGGGTTGTTTTAGTCATTTTTCAACTGATGGTGACTTATTGTATTTGAATTGTATGACTATGGATGACTGACCGGGAGCGAAAGTAGATGCATTAAATGATTATAAATTCTTTATTGTTGAATAGTGCTGATCTATATTGCCCATTAACAATAATTGTAATTGATAATTATTAAGATATTTATCTATATATATATATATATATATATTTTATACAGCTGTCCTGTATAATGATGATGTGTTCTATGTATGAGTTTTCAAACAACATAATGTCGAAGTGTCTGATATTCTATTACCCGAGTAAACTAAAAATGGATATTCTATTTTTGTGGTATGTGGTTTTAGTACTATTAGAGTTTCAAGTTCCAAACCATATTTTTAACCAATTTGCAAATGTTTTATTGTTCTGTAAGGTGAGTTCATCATATTACATATTGGTCAGATTCCATAATAGTAGTGTTGTTTTTTATTAATAAAAACCTGCAACATTTTTAATACTGACTTATGAAACTTTGATATTTTGCAGAACCATTATTATAATTTGGTAAAACCAGGTTATTTTTATTTCAGATGAAGCCTAAAAAGCTCTTCAAACACAAATATAAGAAAGGTTGGTATGGAAGAAGCAGTAGTAGTAGTAGTAGTAGTAGCAGTAGTAGTGAGGAGGAATGATCTCTAATCAGTTGCAAACAAAGCTACAAGGATATTTTGTTGGATCTTGTGAAAAGAGCCACAGCTTTTATAAATTTTTGTTCAGAATTTTATTTATCTACCCTTAACAATGGTGCTTCCATAACACAGCAATATTTAATTTGTTCTAAACCCTATGAATCATGTTCTGTGTAGTGTTCACCCCATTCTAACCTAAGCCAACTGTTAAAATAGAGGAGTTGTAAAATGTTGTTTTTTAGACACACTAATAGTTATGTTTCTTACTATTGTGG
This sequence comes from Limulus polyphemus, assembly GCF_000517525.1. Lineage (NCBI taxonomy): Eukaryota > Metazoa > Arthropoda > Merostomata > Xiphosura > Limulidae > Limulus > Limulus polyphemus. The sequence goes on from NW_013671095.1 coordinate 47,563, forward strand.
ACTTGTTTATCAAACAGAAAAGTAATACAAACAAATAAATGAATTATTTTGTATTTTAGGCCATTTTTAGTAAACACTAATAAACTTCTTGCATTTGGTAAACAGAGGAGTTGAATGGTTTAATGTATTCACACAAATGTCACAGAACAATGTCGGTAAAAATGGAATCTACAGTAGCACTTGAAGACATCAACTATTGTCTCTTTCATGAGAAAGTATAATTATTATTTCCTCAGTGTTACCTTCATTAACAGAAATTATTAGGAATGTTTAATATATGTAGTTTTATTATAGAAAGAGTTTTAAATTCTTAAAATATGGATTTAGGACTAACTTAAATCTCCTAAACTGACCAAAAATGATACTGTGATTATGATTGAAAATGTCTTTACAACAATGGTACCCAGCTGATGAAACAGTGCATTCTAATCTTTAAAAGTAAGAACATAAGGACAGTATACTTAATTAGCTATACTCATGAATGGTTTGATATAAGAAGGTAGATCAGATAATTATTTGATCTTCTTTGTAAATAAGACAGCATTATTTAGTTTAGATTCTACTGTTATGCAAAACACTAGAGAAACTTTAGCACCACGAAAGCACAGACTGTACTCCCATCATGTAACTTAATGTCACTGTCCCTAATTTTGAACCACATGGAGGCAATCATTCAGCTGTTGCTTTCATATAGTATTTACTTATTGTCTTATTACATTGTCTTTTTTTTTTACCAAGTTTACAATATAAATAAGAAGGAAGTGCACTTTTAATATAAAAAGATGGAAAAACTGTTTTAAAAATCAAATTTTCAGTTTTATATATTAGAAATTAGAATATATTTAATTTACAAACATTTAGCTTCAGATGTACAGTGATTAGAAAAACATTTCAACTGGGTAGTTACTATAATACAAAAAATGCATTTCATTTCAAATGTCTAAAACAGCCATGTAGAGCTCAAAGAAACATCATATGAGTTAAGTCACATAGACCATTTCAATTTAAATGTGTTGAAATGTAAAAGACATAATATGTCAAATATTACAAGCTACATTTACCATGAAATGTCACTATACTTACAGTGATTCAAAGAATGCTACTTTAACAATAAAGTGTACATTTTAAATGTGTCATTAAACTGTAATGTTTAAAAGAATGCTACACTTACCATGAACTTTAGTATTATTACAAGAATATTACATTTACCATGACCTGTCACAAACTGTAATGAGATTAAAATAATCCTACGTTTAAAGAATGCTGTAATTACCTCGAGGTGTAATATAATTAAGTGAATACTAATAATATGATCTCTCAATGAACTGTTTTTTGATTAATAGAATGCTAAATTAAGAATAAACGGACTAAACTATAATATTAAAAATGCTACATTTACCATAAACCTTCACTAAACTGTGATGATTAAAAGAATCCTATATTTTCCATGAGCTGTCATTAAACTCTTAAAGAGATTAAAAGAATGCTTTGTTTATCATGAACTTTTTCTTAACAACATTACAATTTAGAGAGAGTTCATGGCACAATTACCATAAACTGTCAATTAACACTAATTTGCTTAAAAGAATGCCACATTTACCAGGAATTTGCACTAAACTGTAATCATTAATCGATTGCTAATACCATAAACTGTCACTAAACGAAAAGTTCCTTGAAGGAATTCTACATTTTAATGAGCTATTGTTAGAAAGCTACATTTACAATGAATTGTTACTAAACTGGAATGATTGAAAGAATGTTACATTTACCATTAAATTTTACTAAACTATAATGATTCAAAGAACAATACATTTACCATGAACTGTCATTTAACTTTAATCTAGTTATATGAATATTACATCTCTTGTGAAATGCTGCTAAACTGTAGTGTGATTAAAATAATCTCATAGTTTAGTAGAAAGACATGATTGCAACCTTAGATTATTTTGTTCATGAAATCTTGTATCTTTCAGCTTGCAGAAGCCAACGAGGTTTACATTAGTACTGTTAACTTGTAGACACACCTCATTTATTCTATTGTTCTTTGTTTTTTTAAGAAATTGCTTGCAATGAATTCCAAATTCTGTATTTACTTTAAAACATGGACCGCCATGTGAGCTAGTCGTTTGGAGTTCAACTTAATCCAGTTGACAATAGATTCATTTTAAATCCAGGTTTACAGTTGCAAGTGGAGAACACAAGTCACTAACTCAAGGAAGTTTACAGTTAGATTAAAGAATTCACTTGAGACTGAGATTCAAAGACAAACAACACTTTAATGCAATATTAAGAAATTTGGCTACATCAAGGTTATTAAAGGTATCTGGAAATGTTTTACTGTTAAAATTATTAAATTCTTCAATCAGAGCAGGTAACTGTACTTCAGTTGCACTTTTTATAATATCCATTACATTAATTAATACTATCAGGAAGTTATCAATTAACACATTGATTGAAAACTGCTCAGACATAACTTTAGTTAATTCTTTAATATTAAATACTACATTCAATTTCTAACTACATTATTCGACTCTGAGAGAGATAGAAATAGTTACTTACATGAAGCTTGAGTGGGAAATGTTAGACATCTTCAACATTGTTATGAGCTCGGACATAGTTGGATCAGGCAACATCAGTTTTTTTCAACCAACAGCAGATTGTTTGACTTCTCCATATGAGCCAGGAGACTGTAAATATTTCAATTGACAAACTGTCAGCAGGACCAATGGCTTCTTATTATGAGTCAGGAGTTTTTATACAGATTTCTTTGGTATTCTTATGATTCTCCAAATAGTGTACACATTTGGTTCACAAGTAGATCTTTCACTTAACTGAATGAATTTTGCTGACTCTTCATAATTCTTGGAACTAAAACCAAAACTAGTTATGATCAAAGACCGTAAATTGGCAACCTATTTGCATGTATTTCTCCTCGACCTCTTCAGATCAAAGTTCTCTGATTTCCTTGCTAATTCCTTTTATGGAAGTTGTGTCCAGTCTCTAATGAAGTTAATATAAAGTTTCTAATAGCTTTTTGTCTGCTGCTGTGCATTGGTCTATAGATAATATAAGCAACTGATTCTAACTACCACCTGGAATGCATCTTAGTTTATATTTGACATTTTATTTCTTGGTCAAGCATCATTGTGTACATGGAATTTTATGAAATTATATTTCTCATTTCTTGAAGCATTTGAAAATAGTGTAAAAATGTTGTGCATGCTTCACTTCTCCCTCTTTAAAGAAATTTTATCTTTGATAAAAATTTCACCATTAAACCTCCATGTTTCTATCTTCTCTCGTTGTGACAAACAACACTTACAATAACCCTTCTAAATATATTCTTACTTCGATTTATACTATATCCTAGACCTTAATACTCATTTCTCATAAGATCATTTATTTTAGCATTATGCACTACGTATTTTATAACCTCCCAATAATTATGATTGATTGATGAAATTTAGTTGAATGTATAGCAATTGCCTGTTGTAGAAACACAAGTGTAGAGGATGATGTTTCAAAAGTCTTCCACCTTTTGTCATCAGGGCTGTGTTTGTCCTTTCTTTTTGTCAAGGTAGGTATTTTGGTTTAAAACCAAGGTTGTTCAGAAATTTGAATTTCTCTTTGCCCCATGCTGGGCTTATTGATTTCTTGTTTATTTTTGGACTTCCAGGTGTTGTTTTAGTGGCTTCTGGGAGTGAATGATTATTTTCTGGCTTGCTGTGCAGAGTAGACCAGAAATGTTCTTTCACTTGTTTGTTGTTGGCTACATGACATGAAGCTACCCATTGAGCCCACTACAACTTTGCAGAAATGCACTGTAGCCGAGATACAGCTGGCATACGCTGATACCAGGAGGGCCAAATGACCTGCCCCAAAAGGGGCCAAGATGGAAACATTTATTTATAACAATTAACAAATACAAAAATTTACAATGTTAACAAGCACACAGAAGTTACAAGTACAAATTACGATATTAAACAAGAATTATGAATATATATTACAATAAGTACATCAGTAGAGCTTAACATATTAAGTACACTAGAAGCATAATATGTAAATAAAAATAATGTATTCCTTGTCCATGCCTGTAAAACCGAGGTTTAAAAAAAGGTAAATGATCAAGGTGGTTGATATGTGTTATTAAGTATTTGAATTGTGTTAAAAGGGGGTTATGTGTTTGTTTCATGATTTGGGTGTTTCAGCTAATTTCGTGATTTTGCTCAAGAGAGTGTTATAATATTTAGATTTTTCGTAATATGCTGTGGCTAGTTCTTGGAATCTTTCATTAAGTGTTTTTATCTTGCTAATATCATGAAGATATGTCCCTGGTGTATAAATGTGGAGATTGTATGTTATTCTAATTGCTTTTGTATAAGTTATTGGACATGTTGCATGTACCAACATTACCATATTTTGAAACTGCTCTAATGTAAATTTTGTAGATTAGTAATAGGGTTTGAGCATCATAACCTTTGGCATAGTCACCTAATTTCTTCAGATGTTGTATTCTTTGATTTTTTTTCTTAATGATTTCCTTAAAATGAGTATTCCATGTGAGCCTGTTGGTGAAGGTTATACTTAATACTTTAATTGAATTAGTAAATTTGATTTGTGTATCATATAGGGTGAGCTTTACTTGATTAACTTTTTTTCCTGTTTCTTTTAAGGATTTTGCTGAATACTGTGGCTTGTATTTTTAATGGATTGAGTAATACTCGCCAGATGTTGTACCATTTAGTTATATCATCTGGTAAGGGTTGTACTTTCTTGGCTGCTATACAGGGGTAACATGATGTGCTCCAAATGGCCAAGTCATAAGCATACTGTGGAGCAAAGGTTTCAGTGAGTTCAGGAAAGTTTATATCATTAATAAAGATTAAAAAAAAAAAATCTAAGCCTTGGGGAACCCCTGCCTGTAAGTTAAAGGGTGTGGACACATTATTGTGTATTCTGACTTTAGCTGTTCTTTCTTTTAGGAAGTTCGAAATCCATTTTATGAGAGGAATTGGTATATTATACTGGGAAAGCTTATATCTAAAGCCACAGTGCCAAACGCTGTCAAGTGCTTTTTTAACATCGAGAAAAGAGGATATTACTGCATGTTTTATATTAAAGCCATGTTGGACAGCTTTGATTATAATGGTCAGTGGTTTGATGCATTTTCCTAGATACATTTTGTATGTCAGTTAATAATTTATTTGATTCGAGATGAAACGGTAACCTGGTTGTGACGATTTTTTCCAATAACTTTCCTATACAGTTTAAAAGACTTATTGGCCTGTAATTTGCTTGGTTACTGCCTTTTTTGGGGATAATACTAATAACAGTTGATTTCCAATAGGTCAGGAGGTATCCTGTGCTTAAAGATAGATTAAACTAGGCACTAAGGTGCTTAAGAAGTAATCCGGATGCATTTTTTAAAATTAAATTTCTTATGCCATCTTCACCAGGGGATGAATTTTTAAGCTTTTTAACAGTGACTTTAATTGAAGCTAGAGATATGGGTCTGTCATTAATACTATCAGTGGGTGTGTCTTTAGAATTTAAAGTAACGGGAAAATTGGGTTTAAAAATGTGATCATTATCACCAATATGAGCATTGACTTTGTGGTAATGTTCTTGATTGAAGCTTGTTGAATTAGGCATTGTAAAAACAGTTTTATAGTATTCACTAAATATATTGACATTTTCTTGGTCTATTAAAGTGCAGTTGTTATTACATTTAATACTCTGATGGATCTTGGACATTGAGTCATTGTAAATAGACTTGAGTTTGTGCCAGAAAAGGGACGGGTTTTGTCTGTTATTATCAATATTATCAGTTATCATTTGTTGTTCTTTAATAAACCTTTCGATTTCACTATTAGTCCTGTTAATGCCAAGTTTAAGGTTTTTGGTCTCGTGTTAATATGTATAACTTGTGTAAGCATCTGTTTTAGAATTAGTGTGTGTATTTGTTGGGCGAGCTTCCAGTGATTAATGTCTATTACTATTTTTTTGCATGTTGGTACTGTGTTTTGGACTTGAGCTATAGCATGCAAGACAGCTGATGTATATTTATCTAATTCTGCACTGTTTTGAGCTGAATATTTAAGCATAGGGAGTAATGCATCTATATTGTGGTTTAATGTGTTCCAGTTGGCTTTGACATAATCATATACTGTGGAAAGTGGCGTTGAGTTGTTGTTGCATGGATTAATATTTAAATCAAAGGATATGAAGTAATGATCACTGCATATGTTTTCTTGAACACAGAAGTTATATGTATGTGGAATGAGTGTGTGCATAATTATTGCTAGGTCTAATGTGTCTTGTGAGCTGTTATTAAATTTGTGTTGGAGTAGCATCATTGATTATCATTAAATTATTATTTTCGACTAGGTTATGTAGGTTTTTTCCATTGGTGCTGGTTGTACAGCAATTAAAATCTGTGTTTTGAATTAAGGTCACCTTTGATTTTTGTGGGGTTATTTTTACCTAAGAGTTTTTGGAATAAAGAGATGTCGAGTTATTTGTTAGGTGATACATGTACTGCTAAGAGAGCTATTTTTACATGATTACGCAGGTGTATATAACAAAATAAATATTCGTTATTGCTATTAATTTTAATACCAGGGAAGGATATTTTTAAATATTTTTTAATGTAGTAACACAATACCACGTGTGCCTGTTGCTTTGGGAATTGAAATTGTTTTATAGTTAAGAAGATGAAAGTTACTTTGATGATTGTGTTTCATTAAGTATAATAATATCAGTTTAATTTAGGGCTCAGGTTGAATAGTTCGTATTTTTTACTACTTAAACCACCTTGAATATTTTTCTTTTTCCGTCTACCAAATCTTTTGTCGATGTGGGCTTTCAGTCATTTGGGGGTTCCATCAATAGCATTGAAGTAGTAGAAGGCAGTGTGAGGGGCATCATGTATGATCTCGTCCAGAGTTAGAATTTTGCTGGTGGTGATCCAAATTTAGAAGGTCGGTGATGGAGACTGAAATGGTATCTGGAGATATGTTGAACTGGAGGTTCAATCTGGTTGCTTCAGTGTAGGATCTGTCTTTGGTTAAACCTTGGAGAAGTCTGAGTGCTTGCTAGCTTTGCTAAGGGTTGACTGGTGCTCCATTAGTGGTGTTTCTGGAGGTCTGGGCTACCTTCAGAACCTGCTGGTACTTCGGGCATCTATAACTGGCAGCATGTGGTCCTCCACAGTTGGAGCATGTGGCTTCCTGTCTCTGGTATGGGTAATCTGCTACAGGATGTTGTTTGCCACACTGAACACATTTAGCATGGGAAGTACATGCTGCAGAAGAGGGGTGCTTGGATTTAGCTGCTTCAACAGAGTGGTGGATGTACCAAAGGTTGATTCTACTCTTGATCAACTCAACTACTTCTTTGTCAGAGGCAACTACTGACCAGATTAAGGGGTTTCTAGACCAGTTATGGCTTACTTAACATATTCTGCTTTAGATGTTTTGAAACCTTGAATGGTGAGTTCTTGAAGAACTTCCTCATGTTAAATGTATGGTAAAATGCTTCTGGTAACAATATTGAAGGGCTTGGGTAGGCTGTCGTGTTTGGGGACGTGAATGCTAACTTGGGAGGCAGTGCTATTCCATGGTTCTTGTGTAGTTTTGCATACTCTAGAGGGTTGCTGGTCTTGTTTAAAATGCCTCCCTTGGATAATCGGCGTATATTAGTTAACAGAATTCTGGGAAACAATCGTCTGAGTTCTGCTGCAATTTCTGGCTGTCTGAAGCTTAGTGGAATGCCTTCGACAATTAATGGAGAAGGAGAGTGGGATTGTTGACTGGATGACTTGTTTGAAGACATTTTTGGTGGCTTGTTGCCGTGGTTTCGTAAGTTATTACATGGCTGAGGAGTGTTTTTCGTGGATTTTGTGGATGAAGCATTTGGTTTTGAGCTTGGTGAAGAAGACAGTGGCTCATTTATGGGTAAAGCTCGACTTGATAGGCTCAGGTCTTGGTCAAAACAAAGCTGAAGCATGGCAAGTTCTTTTTCCTTAGTTAATGGCTTGTTTGTTGATCATCTTCCTATTCTTGTAACTTAGGGTAATGGTTGTTCCAGGGAATTGTCCTTCATATCTACTTCCAGGTTGGAACAGGCAGTGCTCGAAGTTTTTTTATGCCATCTAATGGCTGGTGAAGAAAAACAAAATATACAGTTGTTCTGTTGACTTCCACCACCCCAGTGGCATATCTACAGACTTACAACATGGTGGATGTACCAAAGGTTGATTCTACTCTTGATCAACTCAACTGCTTCTTTGTGGTTTCGTGAGTTAGTACATGACTGAGGAGTGTTTTTCGTGGATTTTGTGGATGAAGCATTTGGTTTTGAGCTTAGTGAAGAAGACAGTGGCTCATTTATGGGTAAAGCTGGACCTGGTAGAGAAAATCACGTCTGATCAGTCTGAAGGCTTGATCAAGAATAAAAAAAAGAAAACAAATATTTATTGGCTATGCATTTGAGTTTTTCACCGAAATTTTGCCTCCCCAACCTGCAAAATTTCGGTGAAAAACTCAAATGCATAGCCAAGAAATTCAACCTAGATGTCTGGTGTAAATCTTACAAGACATTAAGATCTATTCTGGTGAAAATCAAACAGAAACCTACAAATAAGAAACACAAAAACGTCATTTATGAAATTCTGTTTTCTTGCATTGAAACATCCATTGGAGAAACGACAAAGAAGACTTGCAAGAAGAATAAAAGAACACAAAGACTTATGAAAACATAAAATCCAGCAGTTGTAGAACACACCATGTCAAGAGGACACACAATAAACTGGGTAACCAATTACAATCATTGACAGAGACAAATTTTGGAAAACAAGAAAAATTAAAGAATTATTTTACATTAACACAAAACCTTCACTAAACAGAGATTCTGGATTGGATGTGAGTAACCTGTGGATACCATTGGTTGAATCTATAGGAAGTCTCTCCACCAATTAGAAACAGGGATAAACCATCCAATCATAACACACAATCCATCAGAATACCATAAAGACCTACAACACCATATATACGCACTGACCTCATCAAAAATTAAAAATAAATCCAACCTGGGCGAGGAAGGCATCAGAAACATTATCTTAAAAACACATCTGGCTCGATCATTACACATCTCGCAGCTCTTTTTAATCTATCATTAAAATCGGGTTATCTCCCAATAGCATGGAAATTGCTATCATCCCTAAGAAAAGTAATGATCACACTAACCCAGGTAACTATTGACCAATTAGCTTGTTAAATTACAGTGGCAAACTAATGGAAAAAATAATTACCAGAAAAGTGTTTTTCCATCTCGAAGCTAACAAGCTCCTTTCTGACATACAAAACGCATCATGTAAACAATGTCAAAATAGTTTTTGATGATGTCTGGCACAATGGCATCGTATAGAAGTTATGGAATTACAATATATCTACTCCACTCATTAGATGGATTTCAAGTTTCCTAACTGAGAGAACCACGACAGTGAAAAAATAAATAATAACATTTCATCTTCATTTCTACTACAAGCCGGCATACCACTGGGCTCAGTTTTAAGCCATTTATTGTACATATTTGTTAGTGACACAAACTTCCTCGCACTTCCATTACATTAATTAATACTTTCAGTAAGTTATCAACTTACACATTGATTGAAACTTCTCGGACATAACTTTCGTTAATTATTTAATATTAAACACTGTACATTTAATTTGTAACTACATTATTCGACTCTGAAAGAGATAGCAATAGTTACTTACACGAACCTCGAGCGGGGAATGTTAGACATCTTCAACATTGTTATGGGCTTAGACATAGTTGGATCAGGCAACATCAGTCATTTTCAACCACCAGCTGGTTGTTTGGCAAACTGGTAGCAGGACCAATGGCTTCTTATTACGTGTCAAGAGACTGGCTATTAGCCCTTGGTTTTTATAAGGATTTCTTTGGTATTCTTACAGTTCTCCAAATAGCGTACACATCCTACTTGCAAATAGATGGGTCACTTAATTAGATGATAATTGGATTATAATTATCGGAACCATAATTAATTGAACAATTGGTTATGATGAAAGACGATAAATTGGCAACCCATTTGCATGTATTTCTTCTCGTCCTCTTCAGATCAAAGTTCTCTGATTTTCTTGCTAATTCCTTTTATAGAAGTTGTGACTAGTCTCTAATGAAGTTAATATGAACTTTGTAATAGCTTTCTCTTTGCTGCTATGGCGTCGGTCTATACATAATGTAAACAGTCGATTCTCAATACTGCCTGGTATGCACCTTAGTTTATACTTCACATATTCATTTCATTTCTTGGTCATTGTGTAACTCCTCATATGCATTCATTGATGAGATCAACTTTTCTTCGTATTGCATGCATGTATATCATACATGGAATTTTATTAATTTATATTTCTCATTCAATAAAGCATAAAAATCCCTGAAAATGCTGCAAATGCATCATTACAGAGAAACACATTTTTGTGAACGTTTTTAATAGTACTGAGTTATTATAAGATTAGATTTATTTTTGATCAATAGAGATTTACTAGGAGAACAAACATTTACAGAAATTTCTAAAAGATGTGCCATGCTTTGAGGTGAAACATTGGTTTATTTTTTATATTTACCGACAAGTTGATTTGAGCAATGCAGTTGTAGTACTTGAAACAAGCAATCAGTTTATTTGTGTCATGCCTCCTCTACTGAACTTTACTTACAGTATGATAATATTGTACTCTTTGTATTCATGAATTATATGCTATTACTGGTGCAAAGTAATTAGGCAAATCATCATTTTGGCTATGGATCGAAAGTCCAAGATGCAATATACCACTAAACATGTTGCAACTTTCATCATTTTTGTGTGGCAGTCAATTTAAATATTTGCTTAAGAGTAGCCATTATGTGAATTGCTGAATGACTCTTTGGGTCAGCAGTACTAAACTACAGTTTGCTTTGCTTAAATCTTAGGGGTTGCTGGACCTGTAGCCTATGTGCCACATAAATTGCTGCTCAGGCTGAAAATACAAACTATGACAAGGAATGTTTACAATACATGAAACTGTGAATATGAAAAAAGCAGACTGTTCAATTTTTTAATTATATTCTATATTGAGTTGTTCAAAATATCAGGTTAAATAAAATATAATATAGTTTCTTAGAATTTGTGTGTACTTCTATAAAATAGAAAATTATTTAGGTCCTAAGGTGCTTTGTCATTGCCTTATACACTGACATGTGAAATCCAGAATGTATACGTATTAAAATGATGCTTTTATGAAGCATTGCACTATATAATAATAAGTGAGTGAATATAGTTGCAATTGCCATTAAAAAAGCATTGCATGGTAGTATTAAACTGGATGAATAAATTAACATTTGCCCTTCAATATATGTCCAAGCTGGAAATATTCTTGTTGTGGTACTAACATTTTACAGAATTTACGTTTATTGTCTGGGTTTGTGCCCTGAACATTAATGGTTTTAAAATAGTTATAACAAACCATAGTTAGGCTTAATACACCTAGTCAGCTCAAACTAGTGGGTATGGAATTGTAATGCTTGTGCTGAATTTGTTCTACCACATAACATTTTATTATTGTGAGAAAGATCTAATCCAGGAAAGTTTTACCTGTGAAATGTTTAATTACATGTCTGATGGTACATAGACCCAACTCCCATAGATTCGCATGTAAAGCACACAAAATTAACACTTTTGGAACAAAGAGTCCCAACTGTTATACATTTGCAAGTCAATAACTATAAGCTCCCTTCTCCAACGTTAATATTACACAAAACAGTGGTTTTATTTTACTTAAGGTATAAATTAAATTTAACATTTTCGTTACTTGAAAATGTATTTCTGATTGATACTAACTTCCTCATGCAAAATAACCATATCCCTCATGCATATGCCTACGAGATGTGCATGCCACTAGCTTTGAGTAACTCCCACCTCATGTGACAATTGCCATCCATCAGTAGGAGGGTAACACAACCTGCTTGCACAATAACTTCCCCAAGAACTTGCATTCAAAATAACTTCATTCTTAGACAAGGCAAAAATAATATGCGTTGGATGTGGGAAGGATGGCTGGGAAGGTGTGTCGAGGCGAGTATGTATTGGAACAATATTTTCAGGTAAGGAAAATATTAACTTCCAAGATATTTCATCTCTTCTCACAGAATAGCTAGAATCTCACAATGAAATCGTGTAGGGGCTATTAATATACTCTTTGTCGGTTAAGGAAAGGCAAAAGAGCCCCAAGTTTCACAGGGCCATCATGATTTTATCACGACCAACCAAGCACCTGCACATAAGTGGTCTGTGGTTCAAGAGTATAGTGTGGTTATTATGTGATCAAACAGTATGGTGTGTGTCTGGCCTTGATTCAACTGGACAAACAGAAATGGAGGTAGAACCCACTAGCTGTTTGATCGGTGACCTGCACTACACAGATAGTGCCACTGCTGTTCTCATTCCAATTCTGTTGTGCTGTACACAGTCAGTGAGGAACTCTCCTAGGCTACCCTACCCCCCCCCCCCAGCAGCTAGGAACTAGTAAGTGACAAAGTTCTACTGCACCATTTGAAGAATTCACATTGGGGGACCCAGAGAAATGCCCAGATCTTCATCAGAAGTCTGCCAGAAAGGTTTTTTTTACTAGAGACAGTGCAATGGGTGATTGCAAAACCCTATTTTTTAAAAGCCAACAAGCTTGAGCCAAATATTTTGACACTCACTTCAGTTTTTCCACAATAGTCCATTGAATGGTATAGTTCAGATCAGACATTGAGTATTTTAATACCATGAGGGTACCTCTAGTGGTCTTGCTGAACACCCAATTTCAACAGTGAGCATCGGTAAAGTCAGGGCAGATGGATTGTGCATTTTCTGTTACCCCCAGCCAAATGCACATTTTGGAAAAAAGTATACCCTGGGAGGCAACACCAGCCACCTGGCTAGATCCTATAAAAAAGGGAAATACAAGGAAAAAATGTATTTAACCTTCCCAAGACAGATGTAGTTTTATTGAAAGAACATTGACTGGAGGGAATCGAAATCCCACATGAGATGAAACAGCCAGATGATGAAGATAATGGGAGATAAACGTACATAGATTCATCCACATGCCACCCTTAATGATATCATTCAAGGGTCAGTGAAAATGAGACACAAGATAGTTAGATAGTTGACAAATCTGATGCAACAAAATGTGAAAGAGTGACCACCTTCCCAAGCAGCCAAAATTTCAGAAAGATAGGCCTTGTATGGATAGAGGAGTAAGTATGGCAAAAGAAAGTGTTTGTTTTGTTTGTTTTCGAATTTCATGTAAGGCTACACTAACCGTCCCCAACTTAGCAGTGAAAGACTAGTCATCAACACCCACCTCCAATTCTTAGGCTACTCTTTTACCAACAAATAGTGGGATTGGCTATCACATTATAATGCCCCCACGGCTGAAATGGCGAGTACATTTCAAGGGACGAGGATTCGATCCTGCTACCCTCAGATTGCGAGTCAAGTGCTCTATCCACCTGACCATGTTGTGCCAAAAGAAAGTGAAGGAATCATCCATGGCATATACATCCGAAAAATGCTGACCACAGGCGAGAAGGAGAAGAAAACACGTTTTCAATCTGATTCCCACAGAAGAAGCTATTGTTACGACATCGAGGTCACGTGACTAGTATCACGCCACGTCATTCTCGAACATTCACGTCTTTTCCTTAAATCTCGTAATCCTTCTAGATATAGTGTAGTCTTGTATATATAATACCGACCACGAAGCGACGGGGAGGTAATGAGTAATTGAATGTATGCAAACAAAATATTGTTGGCCACGTTATAGATTCTGCGTCTCAGCAAACC
>NW_013671095.1:62437-67521 GCF_000517525.1 Limulus polyphemus
GTTGAAATTAAGTGTATCGTAAAGTTGTATTCGGAAAGAATAACCCAGTTTTATTTAAGAAAGGACTTGTGTCGCTAAAGTTTCGTCGGAACGAATTTACGGAAAATTAACTAACGAACGGAGGCGTAACACTATATTGCTCAGTTTGTTCCTTGCCATCTCCCAGAGTTTGTGGATGGCATATATGGAAAATTTTACATATATTATCCAAATCGGCATAATATCCATACTTGTACCTATCACAGGAAAATGTCGTTTTCACGTCATTAACAATCAGTTGTATCCCAACTGGAAGGTCGTAGGCAGCACGTTTTTCCTGAATCGTTACAAACAAAAACTATGAGAAACATCACAAAACCATTCAGTTCTTCTAAGCTAACATTTCACTATAGAAATAGTTGGACTTAGATATAAGTATTATCAATCCTAATTTTTTAATCAACCATTTAAGTTATAATTTTGTGATGGAACGCTCATCTTCTAATTTGTAGTAAAATATTCAAGTTATGAATTTTCCATTCACTAATATAAATATACCAAATCATAAATGCTAATATATTTACTCTTCACAATCATGTTCACAGAAGTTATTCTGCATTAAAATATTTCTCAGCCAGAGTTCATAGTTTGCTCTTGTCTTTATTGAAATGAAGTTTCTACTATTATGCTTTGAACATCTAGGTTTATTCGATTCTATGACAGATTTGACAGTACTTGTTACCACAGTCAACAATGTACAGAACACTATGACCTTATTCGATCCTGTGGTAACTTTGGCAGTGCTTGTTACTGCAGTCAACAATGTACAAAATACCATAAATTATCTGAAAACTATTATTGTGATGGCTATTGTTTGATGCATCAATGTTTTTTAGAAACAATGGTAAGTTTTAGAACTTGAAAGCATGGACAGTTTTAAGACTTCTGGTTACCGTTTGTATTACCTTTAGCTATTTTTAATTTTGGTTATTCAGAATTTATTAGAACAGTACTTAAAGTTCATTGAATCTGTTAGCTCCATAGTGGTTTGTGCTCAGTCTTGTAGTCATGGCTTCAAACTTGTGCCTGACATTGCAAGTTGCAAAACATGAGAGGTTAATCTTCAAACTTGTTTAATGAAAAGATACATTATTTAAACATGAAGATAAAGACTGTAATACCACTAGGGGAAATGTAAACATTCATATGGTTAAACTATAATTTGCACCAGAAACTAACACATAACTTGTAAATGTAAGTCTCTAAGGAAATATAATGGAAGTATTAGGTGAATTAACACCATGAGTTATTCTTGAGTTTATGATCGAAAATGTAATTAATAACAAGGGAACCCAACTAATCATTTAGTGGTCTAATCATTATACGTTTTAGTTCCCTGGTGTACATATTCACAAATTCTAGTTAGTTTAGGGTATTTTCAGTAATTTAAAAGTTCCTTTTTCTATACATATAGCTTACTTAACAAATACAAATAACAACCACCTGTTGTCTTTTAGTCGAGGGGTGTGTCCAGCCCATTTCCATTTTTATTCTGCAATATGTCTTGGAGATGTCTCTTACCCTAGTATTTCTTCTGATCTTTTTTTCCATTGCTCTTTGTGTTGTCTGCAATCTTGAATTAAGCTGTTTAGTGAGTGTTCAAGTTTGACATCCGTATGTCAATGTTGGTAAAACACATTGGTCTAATACTCTTCTTTTAAGGATTATTGGTAGTTTTTCGTGTTGAAAGATCTCTTGGTACTTCCCGAAGCAGCTCCAGCCAGCTCGAATTCTCATACTTATTCCTATTTTGTTGTATTTTTCATGTAGGTTGTTTGTCCGAGGTATTTCTAATTGCCCACTCTCTCAATAATTTAATTTTCTAATTTGATTTCATGATTGTCATCTAAGTTTGCTATAAACTTTGTTTTTTCCTTATGTATTTTAAGGCCAATTTTTGCACTTTCTTCACTAAGCGTGAGGAATTGATGTTCTATCTATTGTATGTTCTCCATAAATAAAGCCACATCTTCTGCAAACCTGAGGCCTGTTAGTTCTTCTTCATCTATATTGATGCTATATTCCTCTAACTTTCCTCATTTAAAAACTTTCTGTAATGTTGCTGTAAATAGCTTAGGTGATATAGGGTCTACTCCTCTTCTTATGCCTCTACCAATCAAGAAATCGTGTGATACATGATTATCCAGGTGGATTCTCGCCGTTGCACCAGTGTAGATTTCTTCAAGAGTGTTTATATATACTTCCTTTATTCCACCTTTTCTCAGAGCTTCGAAGATAGCAAAATGCTCCACTAAGTCAAATGCCTTTTTGCAGTCAATGTATCCGATGCAAAGTGGTAGATTGAATTCATTCGATTTTTCGCTAATCTCATTTAAAGTACGTAGGTGGTCTACAGTATAGAACCCTTTTTTAAAGCTAGCTTGTTCTTTTGGTTGATTCTAGTTTAATATATTTTCTATTCTGGCTTGAAGAATTCGTGTGAATATTTTATACATATGTGACAGTAGACTGATAGGTCTATAATTCTTTATATCTTTGGGGTTGCTCTTCTTGAAAAGAACAATGATCTTTGCTTCTTTCCAGCTGGGTGGTATGTTTCTTGATAGTAGTATTTCATTATATATATTCTGGTTAAATATCTTAGTACTTCTTTGCCACCTAGTATAAGTATGTCACTCGTTATCCCATCTATCCCTGGTGCTTTTCTCTTCTTCATTTGTTTCATTGCTCTTTCCACTTCATGCTCTGTTATTGGTGGTACTTGCTCTGTGTCTGGACTTGTTTTTACTGTGCTTGTCTGGTTGGTGACTGTTGACCAGTACAAATTCTTGTAGAAATTGGAACAAATTTCCAACACTTCTGTTCTTTCTGATGTAATCTCACCTGATGACATCTTTATTTTTGTGATTTTTCATTTGGATCCACGCTTGTATATCTCCTTTGGTCCACTGCATTTCTCTAATATTTCTTTGATCATTTCTTTTCCTCTGTGTCTTGTTCTGACCCTTCTTTTCATTTTGACAGTTTTGTTCTGTTCGACATATTCTACCTTTTATCTTGCTGTTGCCCCCCAGTGGCACAGCGGTATGTCTGCGGACTTACAGTACTAGATACCGGGTTTCGATACTCGTGGTGAGCAGAGCACAGATAGCCCATTGTGTAGCTTTGTGCTTAATTACAAACAAACTGACCGATGTTGCTATTTATATCATTGGCTTTGCTGTAGATTATGCTAATGTTCATTTCTTTGTTCTGCAGTTTTTTGTTGATGTTGGGATTTAGTGTTAATGGTGATCCTCATGTTACTGCTTTTGTGGTGAATTTATCACAGTGTTTACTACTTTTGAAATAGCTAAATATAGGGCTTTTACTTTCATTGTTATTGATGATGTTTAAATAACTCCTGTCTTTGTTGGTGTTTATGAGTTCTGTTTTTGTTGAGTACGTTATGTTGTCAGAGAGTGTTAGGTTTTATGTATGGATGGGTCGAATTCTTTATAGCAGGTGTCTGCGATTTGTTTGTGATAAATTACAACAATAAACAAACAGCACACAATCCACTTGTTTTAAAATAATGTATTAAAACAATTTAAACATATAAACAAATGTTCATTACGCTGTTTGTTATCACAGTTGTATCCAGAGCTTTAAATAATTGTCTCTTTTTCGTCAAAGCCCATACAGGCTGGTTCAGTTACTTTAGAGTACAATTTGGCGGGACTAATTATTTTTCTCTACTCTGTTATTACAATACAACCTGTTCTAATTTCACTTTGAAAACCGCCACAATATGCTCTTTATGGTTAAACTTACAATCATGTTGTCTAGATCTAACTGTCTGTTTGTCTTTCTACAAGGGTAACTTATTTTTTAAGTAAAAAAAAATAGGAAGTAGGAATTGGCAGACAAAAAACTACGTAAATAAGGTAGGAATGGTGGTGTTTGACACGGTACAACCTGAAAGTGGATGTGGCCATCATTCTGCCAATTCCAACTTCGTGTGCTTTTTGTAACTCGGTAATCGTTCAAATTAAATGAAAGGTGTATATTTCTCTATTGTAAATTTGTCTTAACAACCAAGTACAGAATAATGTATGAAATCAAATTATGTGACCCTAACGAAATACATGGCATCGTAAGGGGCGGTTTGATGTCGAAAATCACACAAAAAGCTCCAATAGTCATACTTTGCTTATAGAAAGCATTATAGATATCTGACTATAAAGAGATGAGCCAAAAGAAAAGTGTCAAAACCACTGATTTTTGAAACTTGTAAATTTTTTGAGCATTTAGAAAGGATTGGCTACTGATAAAACTCAATTCAAGTCTATAATTGGTCAAAGTTCAAAGTAAAACACATAGTAGTAATGAGCAGAATTATGGCCACACCCACAATGAGGTTGCACCCTGTCAAAAACTACCAAGTATTGTAATGCTAACCCACCCATTCCTACCTTGTTTCCTTGCTTTTTGGTGCTCCAATTCCTACATTCTGATTTTTATACTTGTCTCTCAGTTTTTTGTTTTTTACTAAATTTCGAAAGTGACTAGGCTCTAGGTCTATCCTTTACGTAGCTTTTCTTGGAGCTATCTCTCGACATTTCCTGGCTTTTACTAATATATTTGTTACATTTTTCAGCTATTTAGTCAGGGTGGCAGCCTTTTCTTTGCCTGGATTAATGGCTAAGGCTTGTTTTACACGTTCAGCATTACTGTTTTTAACTTTATTCTTGCAGTAATGCTCTCTTCTCTGTGACAAAGACTTTTCAAGGTTATCAACATAAGATTTTTTCCTTTTCTTTTAATTTGTATTGCACATATTTCACATCTGGTCCATTCCTAATATAAGTACTACCTATTATTGATATCTAACTAACCCGAACTACATTTTTGACGCGTTTTATAGCCTGACAGAGGCCTAAAACGTTTCACAAAATATGATATTGTTGAGTCAGCGGAGGTCACGTGACTAGTATCACGCCACGTCCTTCTCGAAAATTCACGTCCCTTCCTTGAATCTCGGGATCCTTCTAGATATAGTGTAGTCTTGTATATATAAGACCGGCACGAAGCGACGGAGATAA
>NW_013671096.1:0-4237 GCF_000517525.1 Limulus polyphemus
AAACTGACGACCAAAACAATAAACACTCAGTATTTTCAATGTTTTTTAAATAAAACTGTCGACCAAAACGATAAACAGTCAGGATTTTCAATGTTTTTTTAAATAAATCTGATTATCTATGTTATCAAGCTCAATTTTGAGTACTAATACACCTCATTTACGGCTGAGTTATCTTAAGCCATCTAAGAATAGAAAGCTACAAGTACCACAAATCATGGATGAGTTAGCGTCAGTAAATTTGAGAGAAGGACAGGCAGATGTGACATTTGTGAAATATATAAAGAAGGAATGATTATGTGAAACAGAAAGCATTAATATGGCTGCAATTCAGGCTAGAGCAATAGACATGCCTTTGTGATGAAACGACAGGCAGCAAGTGCCAAACCAAGTTCTTCAGACAGTTCAAGGAAGTGTGAAGTTCTCCAAGTCGTGGAATAAGTATTACCTTATATTTTGGAATTACCTATTTTAATTCCATCAACTTACAATATAGTGCTTGATCAACAGTCAAAACAACATACTGTTGCCCAATTGAAAATGATATATGAAGACAACTCTACACAACTGTATTTAGTGTGTCCATTTCATGAGCTGGAGCTTGAATTATTGGAATATAACCAAGAGTTGACTTTTTGTGCTCTTTATTGGCCAGCATATGCAGGCTTCTGGATTGTCATAAGTTTGGGTAGAAAGTGGTATACTAGTTGTTGTGTCAGCAGAAACGGCATTGGAAGGCAAGTTATATGCGAAAGGAATGCGTGCACACAAGCTGACATTTTAAGCTATGTGGCAATTACTGCTATCACAGCTACTTACATACATTGATGAAACTGAAACAACATATTGAATGCAGTGCAGCATTAGACAAGATTGATAAGTTGTCACTCTGTTGGGCACACGGAAGTTCCGGGACTCCATGTCCAATTTTGTCGAAAGGAAAGGTCATGGAGATGTCAACTTCAACTACTGGTGGCAGTATATGGAGATGGTTGTGGTGCTACTGATGTTCACTAGAGCTCAGATAACTGGGATTTAGGATCTGTACCTTCATTCATCCCAATGCATGTTACCCTTCTTCTTCATGCATTATGATCGCACCAACTATTCCAGATGGGACCCAGTTTACTTGGCTGAAATGAAACAGCTCCCTGATGAGATTTTGTCTGAATTTCAGCAGGGAAGCTTTGTCGTGAAAAGATCTCCACAGAGAATTAATCACGTAGATCCACATATAAGACAGGGATGTTTAATGGAATTTGGGAAAAGGGAGGTGGCATTGTGGGATTACAAAAAAAAATCCATCTGTTCTCAGTCGGTGGACACTGTCATACTATTTGAGCACATATTGCAGCAAACACTAGAAGTATGTTTCATCTTGGCTTAGATGAACAATTAACCCACATTGAATCTACCAACTCCAGAAAACAACAAGATAACACCAATAAAACAGCAGTACTTGATACTTTGAAGCGATTTAATGTCTTCAATATCGATTTGTTATCAACCGTTCTTCAGGGCATTGCTACAAAATACTTGACCATAGATTATATCCAACAGTCACTGCTGAATGCTAAATCACATGGCAATGATCTGTGTTTGTTGATAAGAAGCTTGTAAAAGCTCTAGACAGTCCTGGACATGTGAAACTGTATGAACATCTACAGAAACACAAAGCACTAACATTTGCTAAGTTGTATGATATTAGCAAGGTTTCTAAGGGAACTGAAATAACACTAAAATGCAGATAAAATCAACCTTTGTACTTCAAAGGTTGATTTATGAATCAGGAAGACCAGTCAGTCTTCCGAATATATTGCAGCATGGGCTTATACCAGTTCCATTATCCTTAGCACAGATGAATTGAACTCTCAGGACTAGAGCAAAGTCGCTGTTGCAGGAAGTTCTAACTACAGATATTACCTATCCTGCCAACATGTTACCTGAAGGACAATCGTGTCTCATTATTGACTGAAATGCTTTGATACATGCAAATGGAAAGCCTCATAAAGCCACAACATTTGGAGATCTAGCAGACACATTTTTTGAGGCTGTACTACAGGCTGGCAGCCAGTACAGTAGAAGAGATGTACTCTTTGATCGATACTACAAGCAGTCTATCAAAGGAGGTACCAGAGACAGGCGGTTTAAAGGAAGCAAGCCAATTAGGTGAGTAATTGAAGGCAGGGAAATTCCTTCGTCATATAACTGGACCAGTTTTTTTTAGCAACGTCTGACAACAAACCCGATTTTTATTTTTTATTTCCAAACAACTGATGCAAATATCACCGCCTAATAAGACAATTATTGTGGCTGGTGGCTTCACAAACGAAGAGGATGTACAATGCACAAATCCAAGGAAGGATGTCAGCCATCTCGAAGCCTACCATGAAGAGGCTGATACCATGATTATTATTCACTCGATTGAATGTAATGCTGACTGCCTTGTCGTCTCAGCCAGTGACACAGATGTGCTAATCCTTTTCAAAAACTAAACTGCAGGTCTTTGTGGATGAAGGCCGGAACTTCAAAGAAGCAGCAATATATTCCAGATCATACAATTTATCATCGCCTAAACAAAAAAGTCGTGGATACTCTCATTCCCTTTCATGCTTTAACAGGGTGTGCCACCACGTCATTTATAGCAGGACATAGCCAAAAAAAAAGAAAAAACTGAAGGAAAAGTACTTGAACAGCATTATGAACTGCTTGATGGCTTGGCTCTTCCAACTCTTAGTTAAGAAGTATAGAAAGCTGCAGAAGGTTTTGTTTGTGGGATATATGGAATGTCTGATGTAGAGAAAACTGATGATGCTAGACTAATTATTCTCGAGAAAGATCGTTCATCAGAAACACTTCGTCCCACAAGTTATGCCTTGTATTATCACATAAAAAGAGCAGGCCCCCTGTGGCACAGCAGTATGTCTGCGGACTTACAACGCTAGAATTCTGTTTTCGATACCCGTGGTGGGCAGAGCACAGATAGCCCATTGTGTAGCTTTGTACTTAATTACAAACGAACGAAAAAGAACAAATTATTAATCAAGGCTTTGGAGACAAGCATATCTACTTAAACCTGATTTTCCTCCACCAGTTCACATGGGATGAAAGTGACAAGTGCTTGAACCTATGTCACTCTATCCAATTCTAGATGCACGCATCGAAGTCATATTCTGTGATTGTAAGATGGGCTGTCAGTTTATAAGATGTAAATGCAGGAGCCCCCCAGTGGCACAGCGGTATGTCTGCGGACTTACAACGCTAGAAACAGGGTTTCGATACCCGTGGTGGGAAGAGCATTGATAGCCCATTGTGTAGCTTTGTGCTTAATTACAAACAAATGCAGGAAGTCAAATCTGCCTTCTACAGGGTCATGCAACTGTTGTAATAAAATGAACGAATGTATGAACAAACCTGATAACACGGCCTGCGATGGTTTTATTGTCTTGATATTTGTACATGTTCTACAGTTATTTCTGTACGCTGATTTTGACAGTAATATCCGTTTTTCTCCATCACGTACAGATTTTTCACAAAACGTCATAACGCAATACACAAAAGAAAGACCACAACACAATCACAACAAATCTTTCACCATCAATTTATAAAATTTTTAGATGTACAGTAAATCTCAACTTGGCTGGTTACAGGCATCAACATAATACAGAACACAAATGCAGTGTTTTATGCAACAATATTAAAGCAGATTGAGATTCCGAAAGCATTCTAGTTATCAAACATAAAAAGACTGTATGTACTCAAGCTGTTCATTTACCCTATTCATTACACAGGCCTGCGAATTTAAACTTCATAAAAGTTGTTTTTGGTTTTAATATCGGATTTTCCATAATTCAACTACGCATATTTCGAAGATAATGTTCATTTTTTTTCTATCACGTAAGGATTTTTAACAAATCGGGAAGAAAAAAAAACAACCCTTACTTAGATCAAATTATTATTTCGTTTACCACAATGAACATTTGTTTTATTATTGTGTTTGTTAACAAAAATACAAAAAAATGGAGAAAATGGAAGAACATTGATGTAAAACGAATATGCATCTTCATTCATCCCGATTTTTGTTTGTGAAATCTACGTAAAAGGTATGTCCATAATTTGCGGCTGTTTTGTTTAATTTAATTTGTTTAAAGATTTGTTTGTTTGTTTTGAATTTCGCGCAAAGCTACACGAGGGCTATCTGCGCTAGCCGTCCCTAATTTAGCAGTGAAAGACTAGAGAG
>NW_013671096.1:5194-10019 GCF_000517525.1 Limulus polyphemus
AAAAATTAAATTTCAAAACTATTGCCAGGTTTTGCTTCGGTACTTTTCGTGTTATATAGCTAACTCTATAATTTTATGGGTAACTTAATTATTTCAATTGCTTACTTTACTTTGTTTGTTAAATCATCTATTATCTAAAACATCACAACATATCCCAAGGAATTTATTTTGACATATACTGTAATTTTCAAATTGTTATAAAAATGTGTAAAAAATAAGTCATTAAATATACTGTAATGTTCTTCAATTGCATAAAGCTACATAAATGAACTAAATCTAATTTTAAAATTAGATTCTCCTAAACCCATAGTAACGCGGCCGTAAAAGACAACTTGAATCAAATCCCGTATTTTATCTACGGTTACTTACTTTAATAGTGTGTCAACGGTGTTTTAGTTGATGGTGCAATTTCAGTTTTCACTCTTGTTACAATAGTTCAGCCGTTATTAAGAAAACGACACAATTAGTTTGAGTTTTCACTCCTATGTTACAAAGATTCAGCTTGCTTTTATTAAGAGAATGCAACAATAGGTTTGACTGAGCAACTTTTACATTATATGTAACAACAATAATAATTTTACGCTTGGGCCTAAGTTACAACTACGCAGGAAAAACCAGCATTAATGAACTTGGATTAAATTTACTGTCTAACAATACCATTTAATAAAGTGTAGTTGTTTTATTTGTATTTGTTTTTTCGTCACCAGAACGTGAATTTTAGTGAAGGAAAGATTATCAAGTCCCTGATTGTACCGTTGCAAATCCGAAGACTTACCGCTGTCCCACAGATACAGGTAGACTGCCTAGAAGAACGTAGAAAGTAAATAAAATAGGCCTCGTGCAGTGGAGAAATGTAAGCAATTTGTAGTAAATAAAATAGGCCTCGTGCAGTGGAGAAATGTAAGCAATTTGTAGTAAATAAAAAATATTTTCTTCATGGAATTCATGTTTTGACGAAGAAAAAATTAACAAATCAATAAATAATCCATTAGTCCGCTGAATAATAATGGATAATTAATTGTGACGGTGGGTCACATGTTATCGAAACTCGAAAATAATTTCAGGTTGTTAGTGGTGAGTAAAAAAGTATACATTTCAACCAAAGAAATTATAGTAGCTTTTAATAATATCATTAATCTACAGATAATAGATAAGGCAGGATAAAAACTATTACAGTTTGAGTGTATTATGTACACAGAATATGTTTTCGTATTTGTTTTATTTTGGATTGAATAATCAATTTTCATAACCCGTAACCCCCGTAGGTCAAGCAGCTGGTCAGTACTCGGACACTGTATAAGTTGGTGACAATTTCTGGACACAAAGAAATCGATTAATCGTTCCTTAAGGATTTGGCAGATCCATCGGCTCATTGCGTCTAAACTTTTCATTTTACGCTCTTTGAATCTGATTTATCAACAATTTCCGTCCTTAAACGCGTTTAACAATGGTTATCGCGATACTGCAGTGAACGACGCGTTTACTTTTTATAGAAAATTATGTCTACTTTGTTAAGTCCAAAGCCACACGTTGGACTAGCTGTACTGTGCACATTGCGGTATAGAACCCGACTTTTTAAAATTATAAGCTCTCAGACTGGCAAGTATTTAAATATTGTCACCAAGATGTGATCTTATTTCATTTTTCGAACAATAAATATTTAAAATGGCATTTCCGTTATAGGTGATTTATATATAGTTTAGTTTATTATTTTTTTTTATGTTTAGAATAATTCAGAGGTAAAAATGAAATGTTAATACCAGAAATAAACGACCTTGTGACACAAATGTTTATTTTACTTTAATTGGACACTCAAAGTTTCGCTTTACTGTTTCTTCAGGAGCTTTTCACTAAAAACACAAACCCTAACTGACAATACAAAACTTCAGTTGGTTTCAACGTACTGTCAGTTACGGTTATGTTTTAATGGGACGCTCCTGAAAAAGCCATAAAGCGAAACATTAAGTGTCCAATTACAAAACATAACAAAGTAAAACCTGAAACGTTGTTCGGAGACATGAAGAGAAGCGGAGTGAGTGAGGTTACGTACTCGCTTATATTGCAAGTGAAGTTAAATGAGTCTGCCGTTATCTACTTTTAATTGGGTATTGTTTAATTATGCAACATAAGAGAAAAGTATAGATTAATTTTTAGCAAAAGATGAGAAGATGAGGCGGACAAGACAAACTTGGAGGCTCAGAAAATCTTACACTTACTAACTTCTATACATAATTTTCAATCCTTCCACAACGTCGTTAAAGGCACATTCATAACAAGATCTAATGCATCGGATCCGCTTAATTGATCCAATTAAGCTGGGTAGCCTGGACGGGTGTCATTTCTTAGCAGGTTGGAGATTAACATTTGGGTAGACTGCAACCATTGGGGGGAGGGAGAGACACAAGGACACAACAGCATTAGGCGAGCCAGCTTCGAAGTTGCAACTATTAGACTACAAGTCCCAAGTGCAAAGGCACTTACACACAAGATCTCTGAATCAGGAAGATCCCATTAAGTAAAGTGGATTAAAAATGTATGAATTCTCTCTCTATGTAACCATTTCATATAACAAATTCAATTACATCAGATTTCACATTACTTTCTTTCATTCCATTGTTTATTTCGAGACATTTAGAACGCTTCTCTACTAACGCTGCACATTCG
The DNA here is from genome assembly GCF_000517525.1 of Limulus polyphemus. NCBI lineage: Eukaryota > Metazoa > Arthropoda > Merostomata > Xiphosura > Limulidae > Limulus > Limulus polyphemus. Next base: position 7,859 of record NW_013671096.1, read on the forward strand.
CAGACATTTGTGCTTTTGTTGTGATATGAATCTTAAACCTTCTGTGTAGTTATGGTTATTTTTTTTTCAGTTTTTGTTGGATTTTCACGTCTTTTCTAGATTAGCAGATTTTAACTACCAAGGATATCAGTCTGCTCCTGATGAAAAATGATCCACCTTTCGAAAGCGCTAGGGTTATGGGGGTTTATTTTTGTATTAAGTAGGTTATAGTGTGTTCCAGGTTGTTTACAGTTTCAAATCTTGCTTGCTTGTCTATTTTTGTTTGTTGTACGTCCATGGTGTAGAAATAGTGAAAAATGGTGACTGATGTCCATGGTGTGGAAATAATGAAAGATGGTGACGGATGTCCATGGTGTGGAAATAATGAAAGATGGTGACGGATGTCCATGGTGTGGAAATAATGAAAAATGGTGACTGGTGTCCATGGTGTGGAAATAATGAAAGATGGTGACGGATGTCCATGGTGTGGAAATAATGAAAAATGGTGACGGATGTCCATGGTGTGGAAATAATGAAAGATGGTGACTGATGTCCATGGTGTGGAAATAGTGAAAGATGGTGACTGATGTCCATGGTGTGGAAATAATGAAAGATGGTGACTGAAGAACAGAAGATAAAACTGTTTTGTGTCATGAACTCTAACTTTCTAGAATGTAAATCTTCATATTTATGCATACAACTAACCCTACAGCCAAACGTTTTCTTACAAAATACCCCCATCTTACACTATAAAGAAAAATAAAATTGATTTAAATTCGTTTGGTACTTACAAGCTTTAATTCTCTGGAAACATTGAAACACTTATTCAGTAATTTTAATTACAAACTCAGCGTCTGTCAGATATAACCTTTTCCAAATTAAATCATATATGAATAACAAAGAAATCCTAGCCAAGATGTCAGTCTCCTTTGTGCACGATGTCTTTCATAATTACCAGGAAATCAATATTTATTACATCCGTTAACTTGTATGTAAAATTGTGCGTGAGGTAGGCTTAGGAAATGGGTAACGATTTAGAATCTGAAGCATGTCGTTAAATTATCCTTACACAAAAAAAGTACTATTTCCAACAAACAGTTAAAATAATGAAAAGAAACCTATAGTACGATCTTCTAAACGAAGTATTAATCATCGTGAGCCTGAACTTTTCATTATTGGAGCTTAATTTATAAGAATCTTTATCAACGCCTTCTAATGCTGCCACATGTCTTTTGCACCGAAAATTTTACAAATATAGGTGGCGCTAAACTTTAATAAAAGAGCTTTAGTGTTAGTTCTTGGTGTTTTATTTCAATACTTCGCATTAGCTATTTAATATACAATCACAAGAGCACCAATTGTTTAAAGAGCTACACTTCAACTCATTACAGTGTACAACGGAATGTCCTCGGACTAATGGACTGCTGTGAAACTGTACTATATATCACACTAAACCTTTTGTCAACGTTACCAGTCTAATGAATTCTAATGAAGAAATATATTAGGTTAAAACTTCTATTTATCCTACTCAGTAAATGGTTTACTTCAGTCAGCACAAATCTGTACAATAGTTCATCTATGTCCTGTCAATCACGAGGAATCAAACCTCTAATTTTAGCGTTGTAAGTTCGTAAACTTCCCGCAGACCCACAGGAGGACCCCAATAAACGGACTGCCATGAAATACTTCTATATACTATGTTAAAATTTGCTTCCCAGTAAATGGAGACTTTTATCCATATTAAGTTTAAACAATTCTGTTTACCTTCTCCAGTCTAATGAACTATGAGGAAACCATTATATTAAAGTTTCTGTTTATCTTTCCAAGTCAGATGGCCTACGACGAAACAATTCTGCACGAACGTCAAATCTGTTTTTAATCTTTCCCAGCTTAAATAAATGATATAAAGCTATTTTGTGCATTGTATTAGAATTGTAGTTTACATTTCAGAGATTAATATTGTGTTTTTAATTATTTTTATTATTATTATTATACAAGACTGTGCACCTTATTTTTCATTTTTCAGCCCTGGAGGAAGAAAATAGCTATTTTCATATGTCGTTTTGGGTTTCATTAATTGTTAATTATCCACTTTTTGGCCATGTTTTGTAAACATCTTAACTGTGTTTTATGTTTAAAAACTCCCAATCTATCTTCCTTAAAGTTACAATATAATATTTTT
>NW_013671096.1:10968-35126 GCF_000517525.1 Limulus polyphemus
AGATAGCGCATTGTGTAGCTTTGTGCTTAATTCCAAACAAACAAACAAATCAGTGGTTGAGAGTGACCATTAGTGTATGACTCCTAGCCTTTGATCTTAATACGTGTACTCTTACAAATATGTTATTTCTACTCATTATTTGATCCTTAATTATTCGTTTCGAGAGTCGTTTGTTTTTTCCAAACAAAAAAATCTCACTTTCTAAAGTAATGAAAACATTTTATATGAATAAAACAAAACAAAACTTTGCAGAACGATCTGTGTAAATATCGTTAGTCGACCATTTGCTGTGTCGTACATCGTCCTCTGTCTTTAAAATACACATTAACTTGATACACGATCGTAGAGGTGTATCTAAGTTACCTGTGATTATCACATCTGCCATCACTTAGGGGATTGTCTGTAATGATTGTTTTTTTTAATTTTCCGTGAGATTATCGTCTAAAAGAAAAAAGCGTGAAACGAGATTCATTCCTGTGTGACGTAATTCAATTAACAGAATTAAAGGTTTTTACTGTCGATCAGTATTCTGGTATCGTCACTGCTGGGCCGGATGTGGTCTAGTTAAACGATACCACGGACTGGCTCGCTGACTCTCAAACTATCAGTATGTCTGCGGACTTACAGCGCTATAAACAGGGTTTCGATACCTGTGGTGAGCAGTGCACAGATAGTTCATTGTGTAGCTTTGTGCTTAACTTCAAACAAACAAAGAAACAGTACTGCATTTAAAAATTACATCAACAAAGATATAATCAAATCCTCACGTACAGTCCTAATGAAAGTCGTGTTCTTGTTGTGAGGAGAATACTTATAGTTAAAATTGGGTTCTATTATAAAGAAGTGGTTGATGCACATACCACAATTATTTTTCTAATTGTCTGAATGCTGAATACACCAAAGTTTGAAATTTTTTAAGGATGTTTATTTGTAGTGCCAATGAATAGATGGCGCAGGAGTTTTGGTTACACATATAGATACCGATATACACGCTACGTCCATTATAATAAGCTGACTTTTTTTATGGTCGCTCTGTGTAAGATAATGCTTATATATTTGGTTCACAACGAACTCTCAATCATCAGACAACTCAATGCAGCAAGGAAAGATTTGGTAGTGGAAGAATTTGGCATATCCTTTCGAAATAATTGTTTGTTTGTGGAACTTCGAATAAAGATACTCGAGGACAATCTGCATTAGCCATCCCTAATCTAAAAGTTATATATTCGTGGAAAAAAAACAGCTAGTCAATACCAACCACCGCCAACTCTTGATCTACTCTAATCGAAACATGGGATTGATTGACACATTATAACACCATCACGGCTTAAAGGGCAAATATGTTTGGTGGCGGTATTCGAACCCGCAATTCACAGATTGTGAGTCTACCGATCTAACCACCAGGCCATGCCAAGCGACTTTCGATGGAAGGATGTTTATATATATAACGAGATTATTAAACGATCTAGAACCAAAGATAGATTTCTTCGGAAACAAAAGCCTTTATTGTCCTCAACAGATCTTTATAAACCTGCGCAGCTGTGAAGTTAAGAGAGCAACGGGCTGTAAAATCACATCTGAAGCTAAAGTGTAACAATATTCTCATCTGCAAAGTGTAGGTTGTGATTACGACAAGGAGCCCTCCGACCCAAAACCATATATCTCCGGATGCCCATTAACGAGATAATAAAGAAGGATTTAAAGCTGACGAAAGCTCGATCACGAGCCAAAGGTTCGTGAGTTTCGAGCCTCAAAATCAACTAGAGTCATTGCAAGCTCATTCGATCACAAACCTGTGAAGTCCCGGATGCTGCACCCACAGAGGAAAAAGACATCTACCCACAGTGAAAGGTCTGTAAAAGATCGACCTCACATTCCTTCATAAAAAATTCTTATGAGGTCGTAGTCCTGGCCGTTTATCAAATGATAATCAATGATAGAGTGAAGGACCTAAAACATCGTTCTGATCAAACGCAATTAACCTCAGCACATTCATAATGATGATATTGCCGATTGAACATATCTCGCTACAAATTTCATTAAAGTTATAAATATTAAAGCACATATGCAAAAAAAAAAAAGGAAAAATTAGGGTGCTGAAAACTTTCGTAATTTTATTTGACATTCATTATTCCTTATCAGTTTTTGTTTTATTTTCAAAAAGCACTAATTATACACTCACGTGACAAGATACTGAGACTAATGTTTATATTTCGACATATCTGTCACGACAAAAAAGTTCAATGAAAATATACTTTTTCTTCAACTTTAATTAATGAACTTTCTTCGGTGCTGATAAGTAAAATTGTGCTCTCGTTTTTATTTGTTGTTTTTTTCTGCAAATTAGCTAAAATAATCAATTATTCAGCTTTTGAAACCTAACCCTTCTATAGGAAATACTCAAACCGATATTGAACACTGAACAACAATTTACGATTACACATCAAAAACGGGAAATCTTAGTGTTATTTAGTTTTGGTTATTTTCAATTGTTTAATATCTCACATTTATGTTTTGTAGTTCAACATGATATAAAAACATATAGTTCTTAACGGTTTAGGCTTCACTGTCCCCAATTTTGAATTCCGAACCAGACGGTTTAGTAACACCACGTCTCGAACCCGAGACTTTCGTATCTCTAGTTTGATAAGCTGATCACTAGACCACATACTAGATGTTACTGATGGAGAGTTTTGTCAAGAGTGTAAACCTATTTATAATGAAGAAAAAAAAATGTTGCCTGCTTAGAATCTTTATATAATGAAGAAAAACAATTGTTGCCTGTTTAGAATCTTCGTGCAAAGCTAGGACTAGACTGGAGCAAAGCCGTTATTAGTTTCGAAGATAGACTAGCGGAAAGAAGAATAGTCAACAGTGTACATGGCCAACTGTTGGGCTATTCATTTCTGACAAAATAGTAGGATCTCACTTGTGGCGCACCAACGGTTTCAAAGTGCAGAGCGCAAAAAGGATACGATCAGTATCATTCCGGGCGAGCAAGCCAGTAGACCACACCCTGTCTTCAGAAATAAAAAAAAAGTGTCACCTAGCATACTATAATTTCTACAAAGATTTATTCGCTTTAAAAGGCTCTTGGAATTTCGTGGAGCCAGTAAAAACATTTGAGTGACATGTATACATTAGTAAAAAAATTAACGAAAAACATTTTCCCCATTAAATTTTTGTAGTTTTCGTCAGCCCTCCCCCGCCCCTCCGTGGGAAGAGCACAGATAGCCCATTGTGTAGCTTTGTGCTTAACTTCAAACAAAACAAAACTATTTCGTCAAATTTCAAAAGCTGTAAATACTTAAAGTTGAAAGTTACATCCAAATAGTTGCTTCATGGGCCTTACTGTCATTGAAATGTTGTTATTACTGTCTTTTTAATCTTCCGTATAGTGATGACGAGCTCGAGAGACTTAAGTACAGTTACCGATATTTTAAATTTGACACATGGGAACATTGCAAACAAAACAAAGTCAATTTTCACTATCACAGTTTGTTAATTTATTGTTAAAAACTAAAGAACAAGGGAAGGAAAATTTCTCTGTTTCTTTGTTTCAAGCAGTGGCTTAGCGGTAAGGCTTATAACGCCAAAACCCGGGTTTCAATACCCGTACTGTGCACAGCACAGATAGCCCATTGAGTACCTTTGTGTTTAACAAGAAAAACAACAACTTTTTCTTCGTATAAACCACGTTAATATAAAATATGTTTATCGTTACGCTGAAAAGGAAGAAAACAAGGTTAATTATGAAAGCAAAATTCCTACGTCACAACAACAAAACTATTTACATATAAAACAATGAATTTGGTTATAAGCTGGGGTGGGCTTGTTTTGGTATATAAAATCGTTTGTTATATGAAATCAAAATCACTATGTAACAACAACAAAACTATTTTCATATAAAACAATGACTTTGGTTATAAGCTGGGGGGGGGGGTGTTTTGGAATATAAAATCGTTTGTCGATTAACAAGTAAAAATCTATATATATCTGTTTGTTTTGAATTTCGCATAAAACTACACGAGAGCTATCTATGCTAGCCTTCCCTACTTTAGCAGTGAAAGACTAGAGGGAAGGCAGCTAGTCATCACCACCCACCGCCAACTCTTGGACTACTCCTTTACCAACGAATAGTGGGATTGACCGTAACATTATAACGTCCCCACGGCTGAAAGGGAGAGCATGTTTGGTGAGACGTGGATTGAACCCGCGACCCTCAGATTGCCAGTATAGCACCCTAACCATCTGGCCATGCCGGGCCAAAAATCTATATAAATTAAAAAATGGAAAGTATAAGTTTACAGTTAATAAGTAATTATTTATTTAGCTATGTTAGTTTGCTGAGTTTGCTTAGTTTCTACACTAATTCATGCCTAGTTTATGTCACTTGCCAAACTGACCTGAGATCTACTTAACACTTTGTAGCTTTACATAAATTCTCAGGAAGTATATAATTTTTAAATTAGAATAAGACCTGGTTGTAAATCCTGCTAAACGTATTCACTTCTTACTGGTTGTAAATCCTGCTAAACGTATTCACTTCTTACTGGTTGTAAATCCTGCTAAACGTATTCACTTCTTACTGGTTGTAAATCCTGCTAAACGTATTCACTTCTTACTGGTTGTAAATTCTGCTAAACGTATTCACTTCTTACTGAATAAGTTTAGCAGGATTCACAACGAGTAAGAAGTGAATACGTTTAGCAGGATTTACAACCAGTAAGAAGTGAATACGTTTAGCAGGATTTACAACCAGTAAAAAGTGAACACGTTTAGCAGAATTTACAACCAGTAAGAAGTGAATAAGTTTAGCAGTATTCACAACCAGTAAGAAGTGAATAAGTTTAGCAGGATTTACAACCAGTAAGAAGTGAATACGTTTAGCAGAATTTACAACCAGTAAGAAGGGAATACGTTTACCAGAATTTACAACCACTTCTTACTGGTTGTAAATCCTGCTGAACGTATTCACTTTTTACTGGTTGTAAATTCTGCTAAACGTGTTCACTTTTTTACTGGTTGTAAATCTTGCTGAACGTATTCACTTTTTACTGGTTGTGAATCCTGCTAAACGTATTCATTTCTTACAGGTTGTGAATCCTGCTAAACTTATTCATTTCTTACTGGTTGTGAATCCTGCTAAACTTATTCACTTCTCGTATTCTATATTGGTTTATTCCATCCTTCTGATACTGAATATCGTTCTTTTGAATTTCTGCTTACTTTAAACTATTTCATACCTCAGTAGTCTTTTTCGTTTACTTTTCATTCAATAGCTAACACAACCTGACGTAAATTTATAAGATTCTTTGAAAAGGACTTTTACAAACTCATCCAACATTCACGTCAACGAGCTATCAGAAAGAAGATAATCCCTCTTCGGGAAAACTATTTAAGTTCTCCCGCCTTTTCCTGTCGTGATTTCAGAACTCTCTGTCAAAGACCGTAAAAAACTGTCGCCTGTATGACAAGATTGATCCGATCTTTACCAGAACGGTAGTTTGGGTCAATTTACGTTATTTTTTTTACTAAAATCTGTAATGGACCTAGAAGGCAGTGGTGCTTATCCATTTTTCCAGTTAATATCAAGTTTCTTAACTTTAATGCTATTAATATACCCTAATTCTGAGATATAAATAATTAACTAAGATCAGTTGAGAAGAATGTGTTTATAGTGTTTTATGTACAAGATCAAAATTTGTACTGAATTAAGAAATATTAAATGATCTTGATTAGAATATCATTAACACATCACCATGCTTCACCTTAAAGCGTAATAATTAACTTGTTTGTAGAATTAAAATGTGGTTAAAAAGCCCATAAAAGTAATCCCATACAATTTATCACATTCACACATAAACGCTGAGTACTTTATGAACTGTACTCTGTTTTAACTCAGTAAAATTGGAATATAATGTAACGTGGCAGTAAAAACACAATAACTATTTTATTAAATCGTTGTTTCATTTTTTGTAGGTCTTACAAATGTTTCACAGTTTCTGTTAGTCTGTTGGTATTACTTAATTCTTTAAATCTTGTTGTTTCTGTGAGTTTTAAAGCAGGATTTTCCATTTTCTATACAATTGAATTATGTTTTGGATTTTGGTAGATTTTAAATAACGATTGTTTTTATTTTTACTTTTTATAGGTATAAATCAGTGTTGTTTTAAGTTTATTATATTATACATAAAGTTTTTGATATATATTCTGTAGATTCCGTGTGTTTTTAAATCAGTGTGTTATTCCTTACGGATTTTACACCACATTTGATTAGTTTCTGTGCGATATAAATCAGTTTGTTTAGTGTACTGTTATATTTTTTATCATGTACGCTCTGTCCACCACGCGGAATCGAACCCCGGGTTCTAGTTTTGAAAGTTACTAAGCTGACATTCAATCCACCGTTAAACATTTGTTTAGATTTACTAGGTTTTAATGCATAAACTATGCTTTTAAATCAATATTTTTCTTGTTTCTAGTTTTGAAATAAGTTTTTAGCTTTATAACATTCAAAACGAAGATTTTTAGTTTCTGTGGGTCTTAAATCGTCTTCTTTCTCGGTTCGTGAATTTTACATCAGTGTGTTTTAAATCGGCAATCATTAGTTTTCGATGGCTCTACATTACTGTTAACTTTGGTTTTTGTAAATCTTAGTTGTTGTTGTTGTATTCTCCGAAATTTTTTTTACGTTTCCAGAATTTTGAGAATCAGTACTTTTTGTTACTGCAGGCTTCAAATCAGAATTATTACATACGGTGGATCTTATATTACTTTTGGTCTTTGGAAAAATTTTACTGTAGTGTTCTTTAAATTCGGTGAATTTTAAAGGATTGTTAGTTTTTGTGGAAAATAAAATACTCCTTCTTTAGTTCGTGTTGAACTTACAATGCTGTTCGTATTTGTATATTATTACATGTTATTTTGGAGGAGTAAAAAGTACTAGTAAGATTACTTGTTTGAAAAGAAAATTACCCATTACTCTTATATTTGCAAGACTTTTATCCATATTAAGTTTAAACAATTCTGTTTACTTTCTCCAGTCTAATGAACTATGAGGAAACCATTATATTAAAGTTTCTGTTTATCTTTCCAAGTCAGATGGCCTACTACGAAACAATTCTGCACGAACGTCAAATCTGTTTTTATCTTTTCCAACTTAAATAAATGATATAAAGATATTTTGTGCATTGTATTAGAATTGTAGTTTACATTTCAGAGTTTAATATTGTGTTTTTAATTATTATTATTATTATTATACAAGACTGTGCACCTTATTTTTCATTTTTCAGCCCTGGAGGAAGAAAATAGCTATTTTCATATGTCGTTTTGGGTTTCATTAATTGTTAATTATCCACTTTTTGGCCATGTTTTGTAAACATCTTAACTGTGTTTTGTATTTAAAAACTCCCAAACTATCTTCCTTAAAGTTAAAAAATAATATTTTTGTCTCTTCTTTGCCCCCCAGTGGCACGGCTGTATGTTTGCGGACTTACAACGCTGGAAACCGGGTTTCGATAACCTGGTGGGCAGAGCACAGATAACCCATTGTGTAGCGTTCTGCTTAATTCCAAACAAATTCTCTTGTATTTCAGGCGTTTTCTTTTCCCTACAAAGTCTAAGTAAAAAGTAACTACTTTTGACCTGTATTTTACACGTAAGAGGAAAACTTTTATTATAAGATTATTTCCTAAGTTTTAATGTTGTGAAATTCCTTCTATAAGTAATATAATTGTATATTTTTTATACTTCAGATACAATATCTGAACTTGGAAATTATCTCTGTGGGGAATAAGTTGTTCGTAGCTCTGTTAATTCAGAAATTAAAATCGATTTACTGTATAGTTAAGAGAAGTAAAATTCTAGATTCAATTAAACACTCGTGTGTTTTTGTGTATTTTTCATGTATGAGAAATAACTGAAAAAGTCTTCTATTTCTTGATAGTTTTTCCTTGTTTAATAACAGTTGATAAGGCATGTTACTTTCGGAGGAGATAAGCGCTCTTGCTGTCTTTTCAGAAAAACGTTAGTAACTATTGTTTATACAACTGATATGACATTACGACGTTGTGACATCTCTGGTGGAATCTGTACAAATTTTTCAACTCGGCAAGCCAACAGAGAAACTGTGATATATCATACTCACAATAGTTGATTAAATTCACTGTTTCCGAAGCTTCATTAAAACTTTTTTTTCTAATACTACATTGGAATTTTCTGAGCATTATTTTTGTTCGATCAAACTTTAATTATCTAACTTCAGAAACAACATGCTTATCAACATTAACGTTTTTGTATTTCACTCTCAACAGAATGTTTTCGCTCTTATCCTCACTAAAATACGGAAACCATCTTTATATTATCAGTCAATTCATCTGACATTCGCGATTGTATAATTTTTATCCAACGACATATGCGCCACCTATATATCAAAATAATATGATAACATAAAATAAAATGCTTTTCAAACATTTATATTTTCCAGCAGTGTTATTAGCTATTGATAATTCATCATTTTATTATCTCAGAGTCACGACGCGCAAGAAAACTAAGTTTTTTTGACACATTACAGGGAAGAACATTATATCAACAAGAGACATTAAGCGTTTTAGTAAACGTATTAACTTATAACACACTTTGGGTCCATGGGGGCGTTTTAGAAGTGACGGTCAAACCCCACTATTTGGTCTGACAAGAGTTGCCCAAAAGTTGGTGTTAATTAACCTTGAGCCTTCCCTCTAGCCTTATCGTTACTGGTAGCTAGAGGTCAGAGGGTATGTCATCACGTCTGTAGACTTACATTCAAACTTTTATTGAACTACTATTTTATGAATGGGTGTAAATAATCTTGGTATCAAATTGTAGATTTTTATTGAAATGTTAATAGTATACATTATTGATTTCTTAATTTGAAAGTAAATATATAAAAAAAAAACATTGCTGAATATCGATGTTCGTGTGTCACACTGATACCTCATCTTCTGCGTTTGGACAAATTACATTTTATGACGTCCAAAATACAACATCAAGAGTTTCTTACGAATTATAGCTCAAATTTCCGATATTGGCAAGCTAAAATATAAAATAAGAACCTCCTATCTTTCATATTTGCTGAGATGTCATAATATTTATCGAATCCACCATATTGGCTCCGCCCACCACTTCATCATTTGAGAAGACTTGTTTATTTACGCCTACTTTTTTATACCTATAAGTCTATAACCAATCGAAAGCTCTACATTTCCTCAATGTACTTCTGTTAGTCTTTCAAAGTTATTTACGAGATAAAAGCTCTTATATTGTTGGAAAGTTTGAAATACTATGATCAATGCTATCTTCCAAACAGAAATTTTATATTTCTAGAACCAAATACAACATAGTTAAGAAGCCTGGTAAATTAAAATCGATTTTCGTGATATCGGTATAGTCATTTATATATATATATATATATTGGTATTCAAAAATGCATATATAAAGCCTACAAAATTATTTTTCTACATCGACATGTGAATTTGGACAAGGCTTACGACGAGGCTTAGCAAGTACAACTCACGAGTGCAAAAGAGAACTTCAAAACATCATTGTTTTCCGCATTATTTTTTTATTTACTGTTCTATGTTTATAAAAAAGAAATAACTCAAATTTAAATATTATTTATAAATAGTAATAATATATATGTAATGTATGGTAACTGAAACCGCACTGTACATTACAAAATATTAGAAACTGTTCATTGGTTACTGTGTAAGCATGGTAAAATAGGAAACATAAGCACTTTCAGACCTATATTACCACTAAATCCCGATTACCCAAATTTATTGGATCGAATACAACTTTGTCCGCAAATATTTTCTCTCACTTTCAAAAAGTATAATTTAGACAATTCATGTTGCAACCACTGTACTGTAAAGAAGCAGCAAATTCTACCCCACTGTGTTCTCAGAGAATAGAATCAAATACTTTCTGTAGGATACATCCGCTTTTCCTCTCAGCTCTTCCCACTGCTTGTGAACTCGTCATTAGGAAAATTAACTGTGCAAACTTTCACTCATGTAAGCATTTAAGCCTCAGACACTTAATTTTATTTAAGAAGTAGGGTGAAGAGAAACAGAAGTTTCTGAACGCCCCGGTTGTATACTTCTAACCTAAATTCCTACCATGCTTGGATTGAATTAGATTAGACAATTGTTGTTGTAACAATTATACTGTCAACCAGTTGATAAATCCTACCCCACTGTTTTCAAAGCAGGGAAAGTTCTTAGTAAAGAGTGGCGGTTCATTGCTTTATCTTCAGCAGGTTTCTACTTCAGCCGCTCCAGTAGAATAAACTTACGAAATAGGTGTGAAAGGATTATAAGAAACTCTTAGTTGATTAACCTTGGAACTTCGTGTTGCATACTGAAAACTGACAGACAGTACTATTCATTTTGTTCGTCTAGTTTATAAGTAGGCTTCTAACAATGAAATTACCACAGAAAATAAGTGTGAAAAGGTGTGCCCCCCAGTAGCACAACGATATATCTGCGGACTTACATCGTTAGAATCCGGGTTTCGATACCCGTGGTGGGCAGAGCACAGATAGCCCATTGTGTGGCATTGTGCTTAATTACAAACAAACAATGAGTGAAAAGGTGAAAAGTATGAACTCTTTGAAACTTTGCGATAAATATTAACAAGACTATACATTTTATTTTGCACATTGCAGCCTTTATTTTCGTTATACAACCTGGAGAATCAAGTTTAAAGTCACAGTATAGGAAATTGTTTATTGTTTATTTGAAGTTAAGCATAAAGCTACACAATGTTTTAAGTCCGCACACATACCGCTGTGCTACTGGGTCGCAGTATAGGAAATAAGAGATAAAATGTAAAGTTTTAATGAAAAGAGTGTTTGATATTTAATTACGAGATTACTTATTTTTCATCTGTTTTCTTTATTTATTCTTATAAAATTAACTAAAGCAATAAAAATAGAAATTTATTAATTAAGATAATTAAAGAAAATTAATAAAAATTATTCATACGCGCCAGTAGCTTTTGCGTTATGTTGCACTATTTGATACGATAACGTGAGCTGTACGTGCGCCGCGTGATTCTCAACTTATGTCGGGTAATTTCAGTCAGACATGGTTCAAAGGTCAATAAAACAAAAATCAATAAACATAAGTAGATGTATACTGTTACGAGATTTAAGCTATCTAGAATTAACATTTAACAATTAGAATTAACAATTATTGCAGTTATTACAGATCAAAAAGGATAATTTAGATGGTTACGAGGTCGGTCAAATTGACCAACATCATATAAAGTTAATATTGGTAAAATAACAGATTAAACATAAAGTTTTATCCCAAAAAAGTTTGCCGATTATCTAGAAGGATATATAGAGATTATGGAAATGGAACTTGACAAATGTCAGATAATGAAAAGTATTTTTAATCTCAAAATCAAAATTACTTTGAACGTTGAATAGTCAACATTCTGGAAGAAAACAATTCACGGGCAAATCTTTAATGAAAAAATCTTAATAGTTAATTTAAAAATCTACATTTTTGTGTATGAAAGCCTTGTAATGTTTACTAATAATCTGCGAAATTTTGAAAAGATTCGCATACATTGTCAAAAATTATAGTACAATTACTCTCATGAACACTTTCGTGGTTACAAGCTTGATGGATTCCACCCAGAACGTATTCGTAGGGCTATTCCGTCACTTCAAACTTAGATAGTCCACTGTGCAGAATTGTACTTACCAAAAAGTAAACAAATTTAAAAGTCAAGAATGATGGTCAGATTATACTTTCACCTTACCCTGTATTTCACGCCTTATGGAAATATTTCCATAAATACTTTTCCAAAGCATCATTCACAAGTTAATAAAAGAAAAACTTTGAATTTTAATGTACAAATAATTTTTTTGTTGACACTAAATATCCATTTTCTTCTAATGAAAGCCTCTCGCATAACTGTTTTTTTTTATGCTTTATCAGAAAATTGGTTGAATTCCATGTCACAAGAATAAGAGCTTTGGAATTCAAACTGGAACACAAGACATTGTAGCTTTCTGAAAACAAAAACATGTATTTTCTTAAAACCACCAATTCTTGGTATTATGTATCTTGTCAACGACGAATTGAATTATGTTCATACATATATTTTGTTACGAGAAAGAAACATCAATCTAACTTTGTTAGAGAAAATATTTGAATAATATTCGGAACAAAATACCTCCCATGCAACGCTATACAGCGCTCAAAGCTTATATCAGGAGGAGATTATTATATAAACGTTGAATTACAGATGTAGGGATCATTCTATTGAATTTGTATATTTACTTACATATCACATAAGCTTTTACGCTACGTTTAGATAAGGAAAACATACAATATATCACCATAAACGTCAGAGAAATGGAAAACAGAATAAAGTAAAGCTTGAAGTGAAAAATAAAGTACTGTATTTATCATTAGAATGTTGGTTTTTACCACGGTAACAGAAATTCAAAATAATTTCAAATATCGTCATAGCAGCTTCCTAGTATACTTGAAGTCAGTCAGTCAGTCGAACAGTTTGATTTTAGCAGGATTGTTGGTAAGACTTTGAGTAAAAGTGTGTTTTTCCTGAACAGAAAAATTGTCTAGTATTCAAGAGAAAAGAAATATTCGTATAAAACAAATAATCTACTAATGTAAGTAACATAACGACCTGTATCTCCAGAATTTATCTTTATTGGCTCAATATTTCGCTGTTATAACTTCGTAAGATATTAAGTTTTACTTTAGTTTCGACTGGATTAGTGATATTGTAGGGTATCGAGAGCTCCTGATGAAACTGTAATAGAGAAACATTGGACCAATAAAGATATATTTTAGAAATTTAAGTTGTTATTTACAATAATATAAGTGTCTCGTAATGAACTCCATTCTGCGTTATACAAAGCTATGAATGAATAATACAATCACCATTGAAGCAGCTAAAAGACAAAAACTGAAAACTTTGTTTTGTCTTCTAGCTAACGTAGTTTTATTGATCTTACCATGTCTAAGGTCTTAAACTAAGGTTTCTAAACCAGAAATCACGTATATATCACTATATTCACCCAATAAAAGCTCTTGTTAACAAAGATATGTGATTTATTTACATAAGCAGTTTCAAAACAAAACAAAATAACTTGATAACGTTCTCTATAAACTATATTCTATATATATGTCTCTAATTTCATAAATTAAATATCTGTTTTTCTGATTAATGACCACGTCATTTCTAGAAACAATAATAATATATGGTGTATAAACAAATAAATAATAAATTGCTGAACAATTCTTACCCTGACTTTGTTAGTTAACTTAAATCCATTCAATGCGTAGATGGTACGAGTGGATCAAAATGGTAACACATTATTGAGTACGGGTTGCCAGTCCAATGTAGGTTAATCTATCCGTTGGTAACCATTACAAAGTCGGGCAGATTGAGGTAAAGTGTCTTGCTTAAGGACACAACACGTTACAAATTACACTTCGCCAACGTAATCCAATACAAATCATTACAGGTATTGTGGTGCAATCTGAAGAGCCCTGGTATTTGACGAAAGGCCTCGTCGACGCTATCGGTAGAGTAGTTACAGTGTGACTTACATATTTTCCAACACTCTTCTTTACTCTCACACAGAAGTTCTTATTAATAAGAAGCCCCCCAGTGGGACAGCGGTATGTCTGCGGACTTACTACGCTAGAATCCGGGTTTCGATACCCGTGGTGGGCAGAGCACAGATAGTCAATTGTGTAGCTTTGTGCTTAATTACAAACAAACAAACAATTAATAAGAAATTCAAACTATAAAATTAAGGCTGTTGTGTAAATTATCATTAATTTATTTTATCAATATATATCATGTTAAAAGTAAAAAAATAAATATTGTGTCATTCGGTCACAAGGCTTTGATTTCGGTTTCACTCACTCACCCCCTACCAGTTTAAAATATGAAACTTGAGTTGCTACAGTATACTTGTAAGTTACCGAACTAAATATTTCTTTATTTTGTGGCGTTTCTGGTCGTGAAGTCAGCTACATACGAACAATATACACATAACCCTTAACAAGTCATTTAGTCAATACCAAGCTTGGGATAGACTTGTCTTACTCAACAGAGGGATTTTATCTTCACTTTTACAACACAATCACGGCTCCAAAATGCGGAGCTCTCTTTGCGACAATAGAACACGAACCTCAAACCCTTAGATTCACAGTCCGGGCACATTAATTCATAGAAACTCTTGGTTCAGTACGATAATAGATGACGTTTCAGGGTTACAATTGATTTGTACTAACTTTAAAAAGTTCTGTATGCACTAATTGCAGCCTATTTTAACGACTTTTCTTTTATCCTGAATAAATATTTTATTTTGAGATTATCCTTCACACATAGTTTCAAAATTAATAGTCCTTTTATACTGAATGAAACACATCGTGACGTCATTTTCCTACTGATAATAAGTTATTATTACTTAGAGCTTGGAACACCTAAATCTCATCCATAAACTTAAATATTACACAAGATTTAGTTGCCAGATTTATAATTGTATAATAATTTTTAAGATACAACCCCAATGTTCTTACTCGATTTTCAGAAGTATTTTTACACTGAATTCCAAAATCAATATCAGCATCAATTGGAGAAAGATTAACATTTATTGAAGTTTTTTCTTCTCATGACAACTTCCGTTTTTTGTAATCAGTTGGACAAAACTCTATCGTATTAACCGTTTTTAGGCTTCGAACTATTCTTCTGAATTACATATTAGGCTTATCTATCATATAGCAAGTAAATGTAATGTGAAGGAATACAATATTTACATTGAGTTTAATGCTTTTAATTTCGTTTATTTTTTTCTATAGATGAAGTCAACCCAATTTTTCGTTTAAAATAGATAACATCTTATGCTTAACTCCTTCCAAATACAACAGTGTTATGCCTTTAATACATAATACTCATACATTCAGACTTTACCTTCATTTTTCAACTTACCTATCTATAATAATAAAAGGGCGTGTCTGTGTGTTGGATCGCCATAACTCAAAGAGCAGAGAACTCAGAAACCTGAAATTTTGCACCGTACTAAGTGGACCCTGAGAGTGTGCACCTGGGTATTATTACTTATCTAGTTCTTGCGCATCTTTTTAATTAGGCAAGCTAGCGAAAAACCACATACAAAGGAAGTGGTTCCTTATATTACAAATAGAAATCACAGGCAGACAGAAACGCGCGTCTGCGTGCGTGCGTGCGCTTGTGTGTATATGTGAGCGCTATAGCTGCAAGAGGAAAGAATCTGGAAACCTCAAATTTTGTACCCGTACTAAATAAACTCTGAGAGTTTGCAGCTGAGTATTACTATATATCTATTTCTGTGCGCGTATGCGCGTGTGCATCTTATTATGCTAAAAAACACATAGAAGAGTAATGCGCACACACGTACATAACTAATAATACCCAGATGCAAACTCTTAGCGTCCACTTAGTTTGGGGCAAAATTTCAGGTTTCTAGGTTAGTGCGCGCGTGTGCATGCGCGTCTATGTATGTCTGACCGACATAGATCTAAGCGGAAAGAACCTAGAAATCTGAAATTTTGCACCCATACTAAGTGGACCCTGAGGGTGTGCACCTGGGTAATATTGCTTATCTTATCCACGAGCATGCGCGCATGCACATGTTTTTAATCAAAGAAGCATGCGAAAAACCACATAGAAAAGAAGTGGTTATTTATATAACAACTTCTAACATATAGAGAAGCCAATGCGTTTTGGTAACAGTGCATTCCAACAATGACATTTATGTCATGTAGCTTAGCAACAAAAGTATATAGGTTATACTATTATGCTAAAATGGGTTCAGAATAGACAGACTGACATAGTCATCTAGAATATATCAACCTAATAACCGGGTACTTTCGCTATATATATGATAATAATATTTTTACGATGGCAATAATAGGAAGGCAAACAACAATTTATTAGCATAAGGAAAAATTTTATTGGTGTGTTTATGAATCTCTTTATTTTTCACTAATTTTCTGTTGGCTTTCTGTTCTATACCTACCTGTACATTCATGTTTATACACTTTTTAAAATTATTACTACATAATTTGTATCTTTGTTCCTTATACTAATCTAAAATATGTTGAACGCGTAACTTAGATTAAATTACTGGCACACTGCTCTTGTGTCAGTAGATACATCACAATACACTCTTATACATTGCACGCACTGCTCCTGTGCCAGCAGATACATCACAATACACTCTTATACATTGCACACACTGCTCCTGTCCCAGTAGATACATCACAATACACTCTTATACATTTCACACACTGCTCCTGTCCCAGTAGATACATCAGAATACACTCTTATACATTGCACGCACTGCTCCTGTCCCAGTAGATACATCACAATACACTCTTATACATTTCACACACTGCTCCTGTGCCAGCAGATACATCACAATACACTCTTATACATTTCACACACTGCTCCTGTCCCAGTAGATACATAACAATACGCTCTTATACATTTCACACACTGCTCCTGTCCCAGTAGATACATCAGAATACACTCTTATACATTGCACGCACTGCTCCTGTCCCAGTAGATACATCAGAATACACTCTTATACATTGCACGCACTGCTCCTGTCCCAGTAGATACATCACAATACACTCTTATACATTGCACGCACTGCTTCTGTCCCAGTAGATACATCACAATACGCTCTTATACATTGCACGCACTGCTCCTGTGCCAGTAGATACATCACAATACACTCTTATACATTGCACACACTGCTCCTGTGCCAATAGATACATTACAATACACTCTTATGCATTGCACCCTCGAAAACCTTAAACCATTAACGTACATGTAGCGTCAATATTTCTCAGCCTAGGATATTAGGCAGACTTAAAGTTAAAACGCTAATCATTAAATTAAAAATAAATCTTAGCGTCTGTTTCACAAACGCTGTTTCGCGCAAATATTTTAGGTTTGTTTTCATCTTCAAGAAAACGTTCTATGTTATAATTAACTTAAATCCACATTAGTCTTTCATCGTTGGAACGTGTAACGTTTTTAAGTCCTTTCGTAACATAATTAATTTGAAAATTCTTAACTAACTTGTTTTTCATTAGATTACACGGACATTGTATCTAAATACCCAAATGGCATGTTCCACTGCACGATAAATTTCGAAACCTGAATGCATTCTACACGTATTTATGTTTCTATTTTCACCCAACGGATCCGGATAAAGCCTACGTTCGTTTCGTGTAGGAGAACCAACCTGATAACACATTTTAATAACATGGAGTCGTACTTAGTTGGGTTTCTATAAACTTACAAGTTTCTACAACTTACAAGTGTATTATCTTAACCTTTATTGAATGATATATATATAAAGAAGTAAAGCACGAGACAGAATCCATATGACATGTTACCAACACAGATTTAAGTAAAACATGGCTGGTTTGTTGTTGTTGTTAAGTGGAATGAGTCATTTGTGTTCTGTTTGTTTTGTTTTGTTTTTAATTATGCACAAAGCTACACAAGGGCTATCTGTGCTCTGCCCACCACGAGTATCGAAACCCGGTTTCTAGCGTTGTAAGTCCGCAGACATACCGCTGTGCCACTGGGGGGCCATTTGTGTTCTGTCCATCACAGGAGAAGACTACGAAAACCCCGATTTGTAGCGTTGTAAGCCTGCAGACTTACCGCTGAGCCACGGGAGTGAGAGGTGTAAGTGAAATAGTAAGTATTATCAGATCTGGGAAGTGATACTGAATTATTAACTTTCAACAATTACAATTTGGAACTTATGATGAAAGAATATCCACTCTTTATATGCAAAAAAAAATGTTTTCTTTATAAACTACTACTAACAATAACTGAATTTTTATTTTCATAAAATGAATTTAAAACATATTATCAAAAACAATATTGTCCGAAATTATCGAACATATATTATTTCAAGTAAATATTTCCGTAGGAAATACGATATTACATTCTTCAAAAGAAAATTAGTTCTAAACAATAATCTATTGTCGAACGTATTCCGTTCATTATACTTGAAATAAACCTAGCGTTATCTTTCGATCCAAAGGTACGCTAACTAGATAACGAGCAAGGAACTTTCGTTTTTAAATTTTTGTTTCAAAATGAATGCGAAATAGTCGTGGTTGGTCATGAAATTCCTCGATAACGATTCTGTAAAACTACATGAATCTCCTTGATCACCTGCAGAATTCCCAGGATCGCTGCAATATTCCTGATAAAACCATCTGAGCCACTTCTGAAAGATTGCTTTTCTTTCTGGTTTTTACCACTTTCTTTATTTAAACAACCACTAAGATCTCATTCTCATAGCCACCTGGCGGAGAGACCAGTTAGAATCCTTCAATGTATAGATTATAGCTGAATCTTCTATTTTTCCTTACTGACTAAAGAGGTCGTCAGAAACAAAATGAGCCATAAATGTTGAATTAAGATTTTGTGAACGTTAATAAAAGAATGTCTTTTGAATAGGATTTTTTCCACTAAACTACGTACGTAATAAATGACCCAAAGTTTAATGAAATAATCAAAATGATTTATAGTACAAATGAAACCTGACATCTTCAATAAAAATTATTATTTTCTGTTTAAAAGAAAAAGGAAGCCAGTGCAACGAGAACGCTAAATATAAGTTATATTTAAATATTTAAGTAACTGGATTTGATATCAATAAAATCCGTGTTTCAACGTGTCTCCTGAAATGTGTTTTTATTCGATTTTCACGTTATATATATATATATATATGTTTATTTTTACAGAGATTATAAAATAAAACACACAATAGATAAGAAGACGAGTACTATTTAACTATAGAAAGTTTTAATTCGATTGTAACTCATGAACTATATCATGATACCTGAAACCTAACGGAATCATGACCTCTCTAAATAATTCACAAATAATAGGCCCGGCATGGCCAGGTGGATAAGGCGCTCGACTCGCAATCTGAGGGTCGCGGGTTCGAATCCCTTTCCCACCAAACATGCTCGCCCTTTCAGCCGTGGGGTTGTTATAATTTGACGGTCAATCCCACTATTCGTTGGTAAAAGAGTAGCCCAAGAGTTGGCGGTCGGTGGTGATGACTAGCTGCCTTCCCTCTGGCCTTACACTGCTAAATTAGGAACGGCTAGCGCAGATAGCCCTCGTGTAGCTTTGCGCGAAATTCAAAAACAAACAAACACAAATAATAATATGGAAATAAAAATAATAAAAATTTAAATACATAAACATGTTTTAATACATCAGGTGATTTACTGAATGTCCCAAAACCATCAGGTATTGGAAATGAACTACAAGCCACCAACTGAACTGATTATTGTCAACAATCCTTTTTCTAGTGTATAATAAAATATATTTATATATAAATGTCATAACGAACTGACGAGGCAAAAAATACAAAAAAAAAAGAAAGTTCACTCAGGCGCCGACCCAAACCTTAAACTGCGCGGCAGCACAACAACCAATTAAGTGTCGCGCACTTCAGTATTCCAGCCGCGCACACCCTTAGTAATGGTGAGGAGTCGCAATAGGTTGACGGCCTTATTTGTTTTGTTTTGTAATTAAGCACAAAGTTACACAATGGGTTATCTGTGCTCTGCCCACCACGGGTATCGAAATCCGGATTCTAGCGTTGTAAGTCCGCAGACATACCGCTGTGCCACTGGGGGGGCTTGACGGTCTAAAAATACCCCCCCCCCCAAAAAAAAAATGGTTGCGCACATCCGCACATTGACTTGATACTGGTGCACATGAAAAAAATTGATTCCGCACACGGATTGAAGAAATAGAGAATTTTAATCCTTTTTGCAGATAACACCTAGAATATTTCTACCACTAAAGTATCGGAGTTACGAACTATACCCTTATATTGTAAGCCTATAAAGTAAGCCTATTTCCTGGATACATTTACAGTCATTTATCATGTTAAGTTTTAACCCAAAAAATGCCATGTGTTATAGAGCAGTATTACTGTGCCCTGCTCTTGTCTTACTTCTACCCATTCTCTAGCAGATAAGCAAGTAGTCTGACTTTATTGAATATTATTACCACGACATTGTACGACTGACATTTGGGGTGAGCTCGTTATAGTGTAGCTATTTGTTAGGCGAAAAATTAGATTTATTGGTCACGAAAGGTAAAAAGCTACAGCATATGTCATATGAAAGGGGATTTGTTGCCCTCTGAGGTGATGTCTGCAGTTTATAAAAAAATTGTGAGAGCTTCGTCAAAAATTTGTCCAAAGATACCCATTCTAGTTTAAATAATATTCTTATTTTTGGCATTATTGTAGATTTGTTTGTCTTTGAATTTCGCGCAAAGCTACACGAGGGCTATCTGCACTAGCCGTCCCTAGTTTAGCAGTGTAAGCCTAGAGGGAAGGCAGCTAGTCATCACCACCCACTGGCAACTCCTGGGCTACTCTTTTACCAACGAATAGTGGGTTTGACCGTCACATTATAACGCCCCCGCGGTTGAAAGGGCGAGCATGTTTGGTGGGACGGGGATTCGAACCCGCGACTCGCAATTGGCGAGTCGAGCTCCTTAACCACCTGGCCATGCCGGACCTGATTATTGTAGAAAAAAATATGTTAAATTATGTTTTTTTGGGGGAAAATTTTTTTTTTACTAAATGCATGATTTTACTATATGACATAAAGGAAACAACCATTAAACACAATAAAACTAGAATACAGCAAATTTGCAAACCCTCGCCTTATAAAAAACGCGTGTAGCCGTAGAAATTACACGTCAAACTGAACCAAAATGTATTGTTTGTTTACTTATGGCTGTCACAACCCGGTGTTTTCAGTAATCTCATGAATATATATATATATATATGTTTTTTTGTTGTTTTTTTTCATTTTAAGCCAAATTTATCCACATGAAAAACATTAGGGCCATTCATGTACGGAATATCTCATAAACAAATAAACTATTACATCGTGAAAATGTTGAAGCATTTGTGTAAATAATTGATATACAAGTTTCCTCACCAGCCAATCAGAACTGATTCGAAGCGGTTAGCAATAAACTGATCATAACACGTAAAAAAAAAAACTAGATTGAGAACATTGTACCAAATCAATCTAGTTGTCTTTGATCAAATTTTAGACATTCTCCAAAAAATATTTTTACTGCAGGCACTATGTTAAAGGGCTTGAAATTTACATATATATACATATACATACATACATACATACATGCATACACGCAGATAATGATGAGGTAAGTGGGTGGAAGTGAAGGCGTAGCAGAGGCAGGTTGTTCTTGTAGAAGAAACAAGTCGACAGCGATTTTTGACAATGTATTGAAACAAACTGAAGCAAACGGGCCTTTACGGGGGCTTGGCGGGGATCAATGGACCCGAGTGTCATGGCAGGGATCTGTAGATCCAATGCCTAAGAGTTTGGTGTGTGTGGGGGGGGGGGACCAGAGTGCCGAAAGTGTTCTATTTAAAAAGTAAATATAACTGTAATTAAGACTAACAAATATTTGTATTTCTTGCTTCTGAAGCTCACATATCATGCTGTGTTGTAGCCTACAAAGTGCATATTTCTTCTCGTGATTCATGCCACTTATATGACTTCATTTGAGCATCTACTGACTGACTGACAGACAGACAACACACTGTGCGAGTGATTAAAACAGGTGACCCTTCCAGACGGATAACAATCGACAGCTAGAATATTGCAACTTGTCACTGCTCAAACAAGAATTTCCACTCACGATCAGAGACCATAGTAGACAGATTAACCTTACTATAACAGAACAGTTATAATATATTTGGGGGAATTACAGCCTAAACAAAATACTACTATTAGAAAAGAATCCATCAAAGTTTGTTACTATCACGAAACAGTGAAATTCTGTATTGTTGTGATATCTTCTTTTAAATATTATGAAAATAAAAATGAGATCCTAAAGCGAAATTCTTCGAGTTTTTTAACGCAAGTATTCGGAGTAATAAAGTGTTGTTCGATAGAAATTTCATTTGTGAAATTCCTTACAGCCAAGATAGGTATTTGTGGATTTTACTTACCACCAATAATCTTACGATTTTTCAAATTTAATAAAAGGGTTAGCACAAAGGATCACACATAAAGTGTAATAGACTTAAAATAAGACCCAAAACTCGATTTTTCAAATTTAATAAAATGGTTAGCACAAAGGATCACACATAAAGTGTAATAGACTTAAAATAAGACCCAAAACTCGAGCGCCTTCGAATAGTTGACTACTATTCGAAAGCGCTAGAGTTTTGGGTTTTATTTTAAGCCTATTATGATTTTCCAAAGATACCCATACAGATAATTTTCCGTTTCTTCAATAAACGTTTTACCAGCAGAGTCAAACAAGTTCATTCGTGTTTTTGATTGTTTTTTCTACACGTTTAAGTTTCTACCAGTTTTAGTTGTAAAATAATATTCGTGTTTTTGATTGTTTTTTCTACACGTTTAAGTTTCTATCAGTGTTAGTTGTAAAATAATATTTCTGTGTTTATTGTGGTAAACGAAATAATAATTAAATCTAAGTAAGAGTGTTTTTTTTTCCTGATTTATAAAAAAATCCCTACGTCGTACGAAAAAAAAAATGAATATTATTTTCGAAATCTGCGTAGCTGAATTATGGAAAATCCGTTATTAAAACCAAAACAACTTTTATGAACTTTAAATTTGCAGGCCTGTGTTATTTACGTTCCTCGGAGATTCAGTGATATTCCTGAAGGGTTAAACGTTAAATTCCCACAGTACGTTTGTGGATAACTAGATGTTAAATATTTCAAAATATCACAGGCCCTCAAAAGCATACTAATATTTCAAATTCGTATTGCTTACCGTTCTGAAACTTATAGGGTGGTTATAATGATGATGCTGAAGCAATCCATAGTTTTAGTATGTTGCCACCAGAGGCACCACTTGTGGCTTCTATCGCCTATTTCTCATGGGTTCAGATGATGGTATCGGTCGCTGAACTTAGAAATTCTTTTCAAAACCAATCACCTATTGTAGATATTTACAAACACAGATTTGTACTATTCTTGCTAGGCCTGCTTTTGCGAATGTAGTATCTGAACCCATGAGAAATAGGCGATAGAAGCCACAAGTGGTGTCTCTGGTGGCAACATACTACAACTATGGATCAACTCGCGGCGATGGTATCGGTCGCTGAACTTAGAAATTCTTTTTAAAACCAATCACCTATTGTAGATATTTACAAACACAGACCTTGTACTATTCTTGCTAGGCCTGAAAGGAAATGCTTATACGAAATATCACATCTATTTTTACATCATTAATTATTATTTCATGTTTTTTCATCTTCGGTACAATTGCACTGGACTTTCCGTTTACAGTAAACTTTAACGGTTATAATAATTTAACTTACTTGAAAATGTTGTTTTGTTTCACAAAATTATAAGCGGTATTTTATGTCTCCAAAGACAAATTTAAGGCTAATTCACTCAGTAATCTTTTTTTTTTAAAAAATAACGTTTACTGCTTCAAAATCTAAAGATCGATCAGTTGTTTCTGAAATCAGAGGGTGAAAAGTTTTGTTTGTATATTTAATTTCACACAAAACTAATCCAGGGCTATCTGTGCTGGCCATCGCTAATTTAGAAATGGTAGACTAGAGGGAAGGCTTTTACTCAACATCACCCACTACCCACTCTTTGGCTACTCTTTACCAACGAATAGTAAGATTGGCCGTCGCTTTATAACGTCCACACGGTTGGAAGGGCGAGCAAATTTGATGACGGAGGTTCGATCTCGTGATCCCTTGATTGTAAGTCGAGCCCCCAAACCACCAGGTCATGCCAAGGCCGAGATAAAGAAAGAAATTAAAACAACGGAATATTTCGAGTTTTGACTTTCTGAAGAAGCTACAATAATAATTAACATTTTAATGTGTCTAAAAATATATACTTTGTTAGTATTTCTGAAGAAGCTACAAGAATAATTAACATTTTAATGTGTCTAAAAATATACACTTTGTTAGTATTTCTGAAGAAGCTACAAGAATAATTAACATTTTAATGTGTCTAAAAATATACACTTTGT
>NW_013671096.1:35989-42208 GCF_000517525.1 Limulus polyphemus
ATGATTCATGACGGACTTATATATTAATGACTGATTATTTAGTATTTATTCACGCGTTCATTTATTCATGTGATCTGTTCGTTAAAATCAATAAATTCTTGTAACATTAATTAAGTATACCCTTCGTAAATGTCCGGTCCAAATATCCTATGAAATGTTTTGACCTCTCGTACAGAAGAAATCAGTATCTCAGCTGTATTTTGTTCTATCGATTTGCCCTTGTCCAGGGCTACTGATGTGGAATTTCCCCAAATCGTTATAATTTCTTACGTAGATAGGGCTTGATATTAATTTTCGGCAGCTTAGATATTTCCAGTTCAGTCTCATGTATCTATCCTATCATATTGCTCAATGCACTCCAAAGATATACAAAACAATGCAAGATAGATTTAGTGTTATTATGCGGAGTTCTAATAGCAAATATTAATTATAATCTTCGTAACGTTTATCTGAATTTAAAACAATATTTTGTGATGAAATGTCAAGGAAAAACTAAACTTTTAGAAGGCAAGATTAGGGTAATTAAACAAGAATGTGTGACACAAGCTTATACAAATTATGTAACTGAAATGTCTGATTAAATAAATGATGTACATTTTCGATTCACCACACTATAACGGGCTATCTTACATAATATACATTTGAAAACAATTAAACTAATGTTACTATTCATTTCCATGACAACCCTACATACTTCTACTATTCAAATGGCTTTGTTTCTTTGTTACAAAGCTATACAAAAGCTAGCTGTCGCCGTCCCTAAATTTGAATTGCCGAACAAAAGAAAGGCAATTGGCCGGCAGCACCAACCGCCAACTGTTGGGTTAATATTTTATCTACGAATAGTGGAGTTGACCGTACATTATAATGTCCCTCCCGACTGAAAGGGCAAGCATGTGAAGCATGAATAGTTCTACTGTTTGATTGATTGTAAGACAAATTTTGATTGTCTAACTACTATTTTTTTTTATCTGCGTAAGTAGTTTTGGTGGAATATTTCATCGAATCTTTTAAATATGTTGATGACGCTGAGAGAAACAATAGCTACACAATTGAATCCATAAAACTTCGCAAACCTCTTTCAGAAGCTAAATTTGTGGAAAATATTCAAGTATTAAGAAATTAAATAATTATTTGTTTGTTTGTAGTTAAGCACAAGGCTACACAATGGGCTGTCTGTGCTCTGCCAATCACGGGTATCGAAACCCGGTTTCTAGCGTTGTGAAATTAAATAAGTGGAAAGTATCCACCGTCCAAAGCAAAATATGTTGGAATACATAGTTTACAATAGTCAAAGTTAGCGCATTAAGCAGCTAAATTAAGCACTAAGAAAGTAATGATGTGCATGTTTCGATTGTCGCTGATATTAGCGCAAAGATACACATGGGCTAGCTGTGTTATATCCCTACTTTTGAAGAAATCAACTTTCAACAGCACCTGCCATCAAAGCTTCGGCTAACTCTAATAAAATAATGCGATTTGGCCAGAACTCTTAATAACGGTGCGAAACATGAGTTGTTGTTTTGTTTTTTACACGTCTGATCCTATGTTTCTGTTAAAACCACAACTTGATGGAGTTGTAAAGTCTGCTTGGTCTTATCTTACATGTCTAAAACTCGCCAAATAGTAGTGTGTAAAGCTTAGGTAAAAGCGAACCAGCTAAGGCAAACATTAAAAAAATGACGAACGATTCTACAACCTGAATAAGGAATATATATATTACCGTTATTTATACTTGTCATCAGACATTAGTATTAGGCCTACTATAAAGAATATATATTGTTTATCTCAAGTATTTCCAAGTAATCACATTAAAATGCATCTGTTGATTGCATGAAAATACAAGTAACTTACTTTCAAATTGTCAATTAATCGTAATAAACGAAACCAGACATGTAGAAATACTGTAAAATAATAGATCTTTTTATGGTGACATATTTATGTTTGATAACTTATCTATAACACTATCGTATAAGGACAAACTAAAATGCCTTTCAAATACTAATATCAGCGTGTTCATGTTCATAGTGTTGAAGGATTTTCTTTACATATTCGGTCTGACTCATGAAAATTGCACAACAAAATAAACTATAAAAAATTAAGTTACCAGTAATTATGTTCGTAGTTAACAACTAAGAAATCAATGAGTACATTCTTATAGGGGGCTGTTTAGATCAAGTACTACACTCTGGGGCTGTTTAGATCAAGTACTACACTTTGGGGCTGTTTAGATCAAGTACTACACTCTGGGTCTGCTTAGATCGAGCCCTGCTATCTTTATCTGTTTAGATCAAGTACTACACTCCCGGGGCTGTTTAGATCAAGTACTACACTTTGGGTCTGCTTAGACTGAGCTCTACTATCTTTATCTGTTTAGATCAAGTACTACACTCTGGGTCTGTTTAGATCAAGTACTACACTCTGGGGCTGTTTAGATCAAGTACTACACTCTGGGTCTGCTTAGACCGAGCCCTACTATCTTTATCTGTTTAGATCGAGTTCTATTATTTGGGTTTGTTTAGACCACGTCCTACTATCTGGATCTGTTTAGTTCAAGTCTTACTATCTGGGTCTATTTAGATCATTTCCTAATAACTGGGTCGACGTAGTCCTACTACATGGGTTTGTTTAGATCATTTCCTAGTAACTGGGTCGATTTAGATCAAGTCCTACTACATGGGTTTGTTTAGATCATTTCCTAGTAACTGGGTCGACGTAGATCAAGTCCTACTACCTGGGTTTGTTTAGATCATTTCCTAGTAACTGGGTCGACGTAGATCAAGTCCTACTACCTGGGTTTGTTTAGATCATTTCCTAGTAACTGGGTTGACGTAGATCAAGTCCTACTACCTGGGTTTGTTTAGATCATTTCCTAGTAACTGGGTCGATTTAGATAAAGTCCTACTACATGGGTTTGTTTAGATCATTTACAAGTAACTGGGTCGATTTAGATCAAGTCCTACTATCTTGGTATGTTTAGATCATACCCTACTATCTTTGGACACTTACTGTTTGGTTTATACGTTTTTCCTATAATTTTGCTCTTACAGTTTTCTGTACAGTGACCTATTTATGTTGCATCTGGAAGTAAGTATTATCAGTGTCGTTAGTTTCCAGTATTAGATTATTAGCCACATATATTTTTAAAGAAAACCGCAATGTCTAAACATGGATCTTTTTCTTGGAGTACATATTATTATGTGACACCAAAGTTGTAGCAGTGTTTACACCCACATGAAAATCACTACTTAGACCAACAAATTGCCTAACGCCCCCACAGACACACACACACATACACCGACAATAGCACAAAAAATCAGAGCAGTCTGTTTCGGTTACAGCTGGAGACCAGAGTGAACATGTACGTCTTAAACTTCACAGTGGATAAAACCCCTGCACAAAGCAGTCAACTTTATAATAAAGATATATTACTAGAATCAAGCTGGTAGTGACAGTGTGAAATGCTGCTTCATACGTTAGTCCTAAAACGACACAATTGCATGGCACTATAAATGAATATGAAGACTTAGAATCTTAAACTGCTTGTCTGCTGAATAATTTAGAATAATAAATCACTAGCATGCATGCTATATGCTCTTTATACCCTATATGAATATAAATTAACTGTGGTGAGTACAAGGCAATTAAAAACCATACATGGTGTAATCGTATTATTTAAATACACCTATAGATCATAAACGACGTGATTTTTATGATCATGACTAAGAGATCAGAACTGACATTATTAAAGATCAATTATATAAAAAATTACTCCTATAAGGTATCAATCATGTGCATCATATAAAATACAAAATACTCTTATAAGGTATCATTCATGTTCATTATAAAAAAATACAAATTACTCCTATAAGGTATCATTCATGTGCATCATAAAAACTACAAATTACTCCTATAAAGTATCATTCATGTTCATTATAAAAAAATACAAGTTACTCCTATAAGGTATCAATCATGTGCATCATAAAAAATACAAATTACTCCTATAAGGTATCAATCATTTGCATCATAAAAATACAAATTAATCCTATAAGGTATCAATCATTTGCATCAAAAAAAATACAAATTACTCCTATAAGGTATCAATCATGTGCCTCATATACAAATATACACTTTATTAAATATTATAAGAAAACTATTAAAAAGCTTTATTTATATATTCCAAGATTTGACAGTTCATTGGTAAAGTTTGCAGTTGCTTAATCACATGCTTGAAGATTAATAATGCTAGAGATTCTCGCGTGATTCCTTTTATAAAATTAATTTCTGTTAGCCTCAGTTCTTGTATCTCACCCGATGATGTCTGTTTGTTATTTTTTTTTTAATTTCGTACAAAGCTACACCAGGGCTATCTGCGCTAGCCGTCCCTAATTTAGCAGCGTAAGACTAGAGGGAAGGCAGCTAGTCATCACCACCCACCGCTAACGAATAGTGGGATTGACCATCACATTATAACACCCCCCACGGCTGAAAGGGCGAGCACGTTTGGCGGGACGGGGATTCGAACCCGCGACCCTCAGATTGCGAGTCGAGTGCCTTAACCATCTGGCCAAGTCTACATTTATTGTCTGAAAGTTGGTTTAAAATTAGCATAACTGTTGTATAACCTTTATTATATATTCTTCACGTCTTCTGTAACTTTTATTATCATGCTAACAAGTTTCAACGACTGATTACCCAACTTACTAAACTATTTATTTTGTCATTAGCAGAAAGTAAAATGGCTTAGAAAGTTGCCCCTAACCCCACCCCTCCTGCGTTAGCTCAGCGGTAAAATGAGGGCTTATAACACTAACATTTGGCTCGCGGCGAATATAATTTATTGTACGGCTTTGAGCTAAATAACATATAAAAATTTTAATCAAGACTGATGACTGAAGTATAACTCTTAAATAACCCTATACTTCACATCGTACGGAAATATTTGCACAGATACTCTTCCAAAGCAGCACTTTAGAAAACATTTTGTTGGCATTGAATATTGATTTTCTTCTTATGAGAGCTTCTCGCATAATTTGTTTTTTGTTTCTTCCTAGTTCATTAAAAATATGATTGAATCCAATGCCACAAACATAAGATATTTGGGATTGAGACGAAAGACTGAAACGTAAATGTATTAGGTGTATGAAAGTAAAAACCACACCTGTTTTATTTAAACCACCAACGAGTTGAATTATGCCCAAACTGTAAGTAAACTACCAATAGCAGCCTAAGGTTAACAACTGGGAAAATCCTCTGCCTTCCAGCTGATGTCGAGCATATTACGTGAAATTTTACCCTTTCTATAGGATAAAGTTTCCAAACCCATAAGATACGCTTATATTACGTTCTTCACCACTAATGGCTCTTAATAAACAAATGTCTAAGATTAATGTTTATTAGAGAGAACAGAGAATAACCTAATGATGTTCCTTATAAAGCAAGATATCGTTCTACGTATGCCTCAAACTTGATCAAGACACATGGTAGTGTGTCGTGTGGCCAACACAACCTGCTGCAGAACACAATGGGTGTTATTAACAGGAGTAATAGTTTAGTGATTTTCCACCCTCTGTATCTCGGACTGTGGTAATCTAAACTATCATATATTTTCATTGGACGTGCGCTACTGGACTCTTACTTCAAATACCAAATTTATTTGATAGAAAAACATACTTAACTTTTATGGATATTTTTTTCAAATTTGGTAAACTGATAGATCTTTACAACCTGCAATTAGGAGTCTCATTTGGTGTAAATATAAGCCACATGTGCAACGTTATTGGACAAAAACCGCCCAAATTTGACGAAAAATTTTGCGCACGCCTACGCAGTAAGTCACATTTTTACTACAGCTTCACCTAAGAGTAAAAGTGGACCATTTTCAGTTTTGTCATTCGGATTAAAGATGGCTGATTTAGAGCAGCAAGACTATAAGATGAAAGGACTTGCAAATACCCAAGTATTGGTTAGGCCAAGAAAACTAGATTATCAGTTTCTAGCTCTAGTTTTCAAAAGAATCATATGGGTGAACGGTTATTATTGATTTTGCATGGTCAACTTTTATCAAAAATATACCAACTTTTATGAAATTATCCTAATTAAAGAGCGTTTAGCATCATATGATATTAGCATAAGCAATTAGCATAAATAATGATGCTTGATATTGCTGTTCTGATTGCATGTGGTGATGACAAGAAACTGTTAATGTAAATTCCCTGG
>NW_013671096.1:42494-53728 GCF_000517525.1 Limulus polyphemus
GTTCTGATTGCATGTGGTGATGACAAGAAACTGTTAATGTAAATTCCCTGGCGTTATTAACACTGTTTTAGAGAGGAAAACTACCACCATATATTTTAAAGAATCTGATTGGCTCTGGGATGTGAAGGTCTCTTCCGAATAATAGGGTTGCGATCCTAAAGATAATGTGGGGTACTATCGAGTGTCACTTTCTTACTTGCTGTGGTTTGTTGGTGTGTTTTGACAAAAGGTCATGATATCTAATCAAAAACACCTTAGGTGTGAAAAAAAAAAGTGTGGCCAATAAAAAGATTGAGTGTGTGAATTAAAGGAATAAAATCAAAACTGAGCGGCCAAACTAGTAGCTACATTTATAGCGTTGATAAGAATTTTTCAGCAAATATTCATTCATTAGTTAGGTAGGCCGTGTATTTTGTTCTACCCGCCATTATGCCCAAAGTTGAACAGTTTGGACCCCAATTTTGATTTCATTCCTTTATGTCGCACACTCAATCCTTTTTTGTGCGCACCTTTTCTTTCACACCTAAGGTGTTTTTGAGTAGAAATACTATAACTATATAGTATCATAAATCCAAAATGGAGTAAAAAGTGAACTCTTGAATTCCAAACTTAATTTCTTAGCAAATAAAAGTTGCTGTGTACGTTACCAGTACAATACACCCCAGTGATTTGTTTTGTCAATATAATTCATTTTAAAAGTAAACATGTCCCATTGCGAGGCAGTATCTCATATTGATTTTTCTTCACTTAGTGCTCAGTAGTTTAGTATGAAATTTGGGCTGCTCGGATACGCTGTAAGTTACCAATCTGAAAATGTATTTTTCATCGTAGCGTTACTTATCATAGGGTCACGTGACAAGAGTGTGATTTAGAAGTTATACGCAAAGCTATATAAAAGCTGTATACACAAAACCGTCCCTAATTTTCAAATGATAGACAAGAGGGAATGCAACAGCACCCACCGCCAACTTTTGGGTCCATAGTGTCTGAGAGAATAGTTGGAATTGGCCGTTACTCTTGTAGCATGCGCATAAATCCAAAGTTCCACAGCGGCGTGAGTTCTGAACATATTTGCATTTCTATTTTGATGCAACATATGCTGTAAAATCTTCGTTTGATTCGTGTAGCAGAACTAAAATTCTTTGGATTGTAATGAACAAAATTCATGCTTCGTCATCGAGTCTTACAAACCCACACTACTTCAAAGCATTGTAAAACAAATTTCACATTCCACAAACAGATTTAAAAACAACCGTAGATTTTGCTGAGAAGTCACGCTGAGTTATTTACGTACAGATATAACATTTTGGTATTTATGAAAGGAACTTAACACATTATATGCGGAAAAAGAAAACGAATCTGTGCAAAATAATTATAAAAATTTATTTTTTTTGCGATTTATTTTCAATAAAAATATGTTACTAAAATACTGTATTGGCCCGATTATATGATGACCTCCAATATAAGGCGACCCCTTTTTCAGAAACCATCGGAAAGAAAAAAAAATTGGGTGTCATAAGGTCATTTTTTAGGTCCGCAAAATTAATACTGTAACTGAACAGTCTGCAGCTGGATTAGTTGCAAGAATTATCGATGACTTTGAGCAAACATCAGGCACGCATTCGTAGACTGATGCTATCTGGATATTCATGAATGAGACAGGCTAAAGTAGGGGAAAGGGAACTGTGGTCGGCCACGATTATAAGGTAACTATGAATTTTACAGCCTAATTGTTAATAAAAAACATCGCCTTATAATCGGGCCAATATGGTTTGTATTTTTTAAGCCAATACCATTTAAAAATGTCTAACAGGTACTCTATAAGGCAAATATTTTCGTACAAAATATCATTCTTACATTCTTCGAAAGAAAATTTGTTCTAAAAAACAGTCTCTTGTCAAACATAGTTGTATTTCGATTCCATGAATTGCAGATGAAATAAACGTTAGGTTACCTTTCGAGTTTAAAGTATGCTATCTACATAACGCTCAACGAACTGGTTTCTTTTTATAATGTTTGGTGAAAAAAGGGTCAGAAGGAAACAATCGAGATTGGTCATGAGTTTCTCGATAACATTTCTGCAAAATTACATCAGTCTCCTTGATCAGCTACAGAATTACCAGGATCGCTGCAATATTCCTGATAAAACCCAAATGTCAGTATAACATCTGAACCACTTCTTCTAAGATATTGCTTTACTTCTTTGGTTATAGCACTTTCTTTGTTTAAACAGGCGTCAAGATCACATTCTCATAGCCACCTGGCTTAGAGACAAATTGGAATTCTTCAGTGTAGAGGTTTCAGTGGAAACCTCTTCCTTGTTTTCTTACTGTCTGAAAAGACAGCCAGAAACAAAATAAGTCGTAAATGTTAAATTAAGATTTTGTTAACGTAAACTAAGGAAGAAATGTTATTTAATACACATTTTTTCTTGAACTATACATCTAATACATAATTCCAAGTTTTTATGAAATAAGTAAATTGATTTTGAGAACAAAAGATAACAGAAATTTTGTTGTTGTTTTTTATAAAAAATAATGCTGCAGCAAGAACGCTAAATATTTTTTTTAAATATTTAGATAACTAGTTTCAATATAAATGTGTTTTGAAACGTCTGTTTTTGACACAAGGAATATGATTTTATTCGATTTTCACATTATGTATAACATGTTTCGTTTTAAAGAAATTGTAAAGTATAGAGACATGTAATATACAGATAAGAAGACGAACCCCATACGGATAAAAAAACAACTTTATATTCGATTCTAATTCACTAACTAAATTATGCAACCTGTAGTTTTACTGAACAACATCCTGTTTTAAATAATTCACAAGTAATCATATAACAATAAATATAAAAATACAGAATTACATAAATAAAAGGTTTTCATAGAACTGGTGATGTACAGAATATACTGCTGGAATGACACTTCAATGTCAAGCAGAGAGAAATAATTAAACAAGATGTTGTTTTTTTTTGTTGTTTTTTCTGTAAGGAAGATTATTTTCCGGAACAGGTACGACGTTTTGATCACTGGTGCGATCATATATTATTATATACTAGATGGAGTACCTTCCCCTGCACGGAAGTTATATAAATTCATGATTAATGAAAGGTTATCTTAGGACTTGAAAAGTCGCTTCCCTTATATGTAATTGTAAAAAACGCCTATAAAAACTGCAAAACACAAAATGTGAAACCATAAGCTCGCATTTATTTCCGTATGCACCCAACAAACCTTCATGCCAAATTTGGTGAAGGTCCATCAACAGGGGGCGAAATAGTGGTAAAAAAACGTCCATAAAAACCGTAAAATCTGTTTGTATCTCCCCATGGATCCAATGGACCAAATTTGGTGAAGATCCATCCACATGAGATGAGGTAGTGGTAAAAAATGTAAAAACGCTCATAGAAACCGCAAAATGCAAAACTGAAAATTTGTATGTATCCCCGCATGGACCTATGAGCCTCCATGCCAATTTTGGTGAAGATCCATCCACATCCTACGAAGTAGTTACATGGACATACAACAGGCAGTACTATTATATTTATATAGATTGTTAATACACAATCATCAACTAAGAATTGATACCGAGAAAGAAAAAATATAGTTAACTGAGATGATGGCTAAAACCTTCACTTGTAATTGTAGTCTTTTTTGCGGTTAACACCTAGAATATTTCTGCCACTAAAGTATCACAATTACGAACTATACTTTTATATTGTAAGCCTATAAAGTAAGCCTATTTTCGAGATACATTTACAGTCATTTATCATGTCAAGTTTGCCAAGCAAGTTTATTCTTTGCAGTTTTAACCCAAAAAGTGTCATGTGTTATAAAGCAGTATCACTGTATAATGCGGTTCGCTCAGGTTGATTCTTTTACTTTCGTCAATTCTAAGGCTCATTCTCAGACACATAAACAGGCTGACTTTACTGAATATCATTACCACACGTTGCACGACCTACATCTAGTCGTAAAGAAACGGTGCTGCAACAGTATTTACAGACGACCGATTTAACTATTCCATGTTGTCAAGGTAACGCTTATCTCATGACCATTGTAAAGTAAACACCCACGTAACGACTTACAGCTAGATTACTGTAACTTGTCACTGTTGGAACAAGGATTTCCACTCACAAGTAGAGAGAGACCAAAGCAGACAGATTAACCTTCCTATAATATAACAGAATTTTTAAGGAGAATTTCCGCCTAAACAAAATGCTACCATTCGGATATAATCCATCAAAGTTTATTATTGTCAGGGTTGTTTGTTTGTAATTAAGCACAAAGCTGCACAATGGGCTATCTGTGCTCTGCCCACCACGGGTATCGAACCCGGTTTCTAGCGTTGTAAGTCCGCAGACATACGGCTGTGCCACTGGGGGGCATTATTGTCAGGAAACAATGAAATAAGTATTGTTTTGATATCTTATTTTAACAAAGTGTCATGTGTTATAGATCGGTATTACTATATCACGTGCTCACCTCAGGTTGATTATATGTTGGGTGATAGGGATAGGCAGATAGGGAATTCGTTGGAAGGAAATTTTCACTTGTTAAATTTCTTATAATCAGTTCATTCTTTTGTTGATTTTAGATGTTAATGAT
The DNA here is from genome assembly GCF_000517525.1 of Limulus polyphemus. Lineage (NCBI taxonomy): Eukaryota > Metazoa > Arthropoda > Merostomata > Xiphosura > Limulidae > Limulus > Limulus polyphemus. The sequence continues at coordinate 47,108 of NW_013671096.1, forward strand.
CTTACGATTTTCATAGATCATGTATTATTGTTAGATATACAAGACTGTTTGTTTTAGGAGTTATTACTTAGTTTATTTAGTGATCTAATATTTAATGATTAATTAATTCTCATAACAAGAGTGTTAAAGACAAGTTTCTTTAAGTAAGTCGGTACGGTACGAGTCGTACGTTGTGTACGCAGTTAACTGTTGTACCAGGCTTTTGTAATATTGTTGACGTCATCTTCTTTGAAAATTCTACATCTTTCTCGTTATGTTTAATATTGTTACTAGAGAGCTAGATATTTCTAGATTTTTCTGTCGCGTATTATAAAGAGAGGAAGGAGAAAGTTATTGAAAGTGAAGTTAGACTGCGTGATTATCAGTTTAGCTGTAACAGGCGATTTATAAAGTGAGAGTTTCACAGTTTGTATTGTAATAACAGAGATAAAGAATAATAATTTATTTGGTCAAAGGGTCTTATTTATTTGGTCTTACTTTCTTTAAACAAATAAGGAAATTTACTGTTGTTTTCAGTAAAAAAAATAAGGGGATTGATTGTTACTTTTTTAATCAAATAGGGGATTGACTGTTACTTTTTTAATCAAATAGGGGGATTGACTGTTACTATTATTTGACCTTTATTTTCATAACGTGACAACAGCTTTAAGTACAGAGGCATGTTTAGCAACGTCACGTATCGAACCTTGGACCTTTTGATATGCTAACCACTAACCCATGACGGGCTCTAATAGGAACAGATATATGTGTGTTTAAAACGTATATTTTTCTCAACAAAGATAAACTGTATCACCATTTCCTTTAGTCAACGATATATTTGTAAACTGATATTCTTTAATTTAATAACACGTATAACAGTATGTTATCACGCGTAAGTATTAAAATAATTTTTAAAGGTATTTAAAATTATTTAATGTAATGGCATTTCGCTCACAAGTGTTTCTAATACTAAGGAGAATAATCTTACTAACAAGTCTTCCTAATACTAAGTTTTCCCCTCCGAAAACAAATGTGAAACAGAATAACTATGTTGTCGGAAACACAAAATCAAAATCCTCTTGATATTCTGATCAAGTTAGGATGCATAAGTAATTCTGAAAAAGCGCTTACCTGACACAGACAGTTGACGGTTTGCAAATGAATGTGAAATGTGTGAAACATTTACCTTGCACAGACAATAATTGGTTTACTAATGGTTGTGAAATGTGTGAAACATTTACCTTGCACAGACAATAATTGGTTTACTAATGGTTGTGAAATGTGTGAAACATTTACATTGCACAGACAATAATTGGTTTACTAATGGTTGTGAAATGTGTGAAACATTTACCTTGCACAGATAATAATTGGTTTACTAATGGTTGTGAAATATGTGCGAAACATTTACCTTGCACAGACAATAATTGGTTTACTAATGGTTGTAAAATGTGTGAAACATTTACCTTGCACAGACAATAATTGGTTTACTAATGGTTGTGAAATGTGTGAAACATTTACCTTGCACAGACAATAATTGGTTTACTAATGGTTGTGAAATGTGTGAAACATTTACATTGCACAGACAATAATTGGTTTACTAATGGTTGTGAAATGTGTGAAACGTTTACCAGACACAAGCAGTTACTGGTTTACAACTGACTGTGAAATTTGTGAAACATTTACCTGACACGGGAGGTTAATGGTTTACAGCTGACTGTGAAACGTTCTTTTTTGATGATGTAATAGAAATTAAAAGTTCAAGAAAATCTTTAAAAACGTATCTTTCATCTGCCACGTATTTTTATCTAATTTTATTTTATATATTTCTATTCAAAACAACCTCAAGCCTTTCTTGAAAAGTAAAAACCGTTTTTCATGAATGCTGTAAAGAAAGTAAATTTGTTTTTGAAGGAAAATTTTACAAGGTGTTGGATGGAGTTCATGCTCAAAACGATTAGTACTAGCTATACAAATTATTTTTGTTTTGTTTTTTATTACTCATCAAATTGTTTTTCAAACGCCAAATAACTCGCAATCTGCCGGTTCGAATCTCCATCCCAAACATGCTCGTCTTTTCAGCCGTGGGGGCGTTATAATGTGACGCTCAATCTCACTATTCGTTGGTAAAAGAGTAGCCCAATAGTTGGCGGTGGGCGGTGATGACTAGTTGCCTTCCCTCTAGTCTTTCACAGCTAAATTAGGAACGGCTAGCGCAGATAGCCCTCGTGTACCTTTTCGAGAAATTCAAAATACACCAAACCAAAGTTTCCTTCTTTTGATTACGTCTTTATATTATCTAACTCAACTAAATGAGTACTTTTGAAGCTTGGAAGGGAGACATAAAGAAGACGTAAATTTTGATGATATATGAGAAGATGTCACAATACGTCAACCACACTACATTTGTCATATCCAGTGCCAATGAAACCTATTGGCTAATACGAGGCCTCATAAGGCCAGCTGTGATATATATATATCATCAATTTTCATAAACAACAACTGTCATGGTGTGAACGAGATTAATTATTGTAATCATTGTCATTTTTATTTAAGTCTTTTACAAATGAGAATTTTAAGGTGAGAATTAATAACACATTATTATTCATCTTGTATTTAACACTGATTATTCCTTTATTTTTTTAATTCATTTGAACTAACTTTACTATCTTCCACAATAACAGATTATTTATGTGGCTAGTCGTCTTTTTAAGAATAGTTATTTTGAATATTGTTATCAAAAGAAAAAGATAATGATATTATTTTATACCCGTACGATTCGTAAAATTCCAGTAAATATTTTGAAACAAATACAGTTGCTTAACAAGAAACATGTGAGAAGTAAACATTACGGATGATAACTCAATTGCTTTCAAAATAAACTGAAAAATTGTTATGAATTTCGCGCAAAGCTACACGAGGGCTATCTGCGCTAGCCGTCCCTAATTTAGCAGTGTAAGACTAGAGCGAAGGCAGCTATTCATCACCACCCACCGCCAACTCTTGGGCTACTCTTTTTACCAACGAATAGTGGGATTGACCGTCACAAAGGGCTGAAAGAGCGATCATGTTTGGTGTGACGGGGATTCGAACCCGCGACCCGCAGATTGCGAGTCGAGCGCTACCTTACCACCTGGCCATGCCGGGCCAAAATGAAGAAAGAATGTCCGTTTTGAGATGCCAAATTTAATGTCATATAGCCTTTATACCTTTCAAACCTGCTAAATATCATGAAAAGACCATAAGACGTTATATTTAACAAAAATAAAAAATACTTGAATTTTATGTCATCACTAATAATACACGAAAGTACTATTTTCCTGTCCAAACCTTTTCGTATGGTTCCCAAACTGTCAGCAGACCATATAATAAAACTACAATTTAACAAGGACAAAAGGGGCACAAAAATACTAGTAATATCAAATTCGTCTCTCACAAGTGCGTGGTATAAAAATGGCACCAGAAAACGAACTGTTTTATCTGCAATTTCTAGTTTTCTGAATGTAAAACATTTTAACCTCTGACCTTAATGTTCCATCGCAACAAAGATTCAACCAATCGATCCTCTTTCATAGAGACACCAGCCCAAATACTCCCGTGTAAACAATACATCTTCCCACATTAACCCAAAGGAAATACAATGTGGAGTTTTAGAATTTTCCAATCGATTCTCTTTCATAGATACACCAGCCCAAATACTCCCGTGTAAACAATACATCTTCCCACATTAACCCAAAGGAAATACAATGTGGAGTTTTGCTTATTTGCTTGCCTGTTTGTTTTAGAGCACAGTCACAGTGGGCTATCTGCTGTATCCAATGTGAGGAATCGAATCCCGGATTTTAGCGCTGTAAGTCCGTAAGCTTACCGCTGTACCACCGGGAGACAAGAGTAATCTATTACGAGAATAAAAACTTTATTAAGCCTAATCTTTTTGGCTGATTACAATCCATATTCAAAGATATAAATATTTTATATTTATTTATCTATACTTCTGAAGAACGGTTGTAATCAACCGGAAAGATTAGGCTTAATACAGTTTTTAGTATTTTATCATTAGCATTTGGTTCAAATTGTATCGTTGAAGCGTAATTTTTAGTTACCACAAACAAACATAACGGACTATTTATTCTGTGCCCACAGCGGATGTTGAACCCCAATATTTAAAGTTATAAACCTTTACGGTTACGGCTGAGCCACAAGGGGGCACCCACAGCTGAAAGTACGGAACGTATTCAGTAGCTTATCGTGGGTTCGAGCCTTAAACTTTTCGATCCACAGCCTGGTATGCTATTTTCTCACCAACGCAGAGTACATTAATATCATTTTTTTCCCTTCCTAAATACCTTTTATAGTTATTAAATTTAGTACTATAAAACATTGTAACTTAATATTTGTGAATTTATTATTTGATGTTTTTGAAAAAAAAAAACCGTTTATATAACTTTTCCACCCTAACATTACTTTAAGGTTCTATACATTAGTGTAACAAAAAGTACTTAACATGTCAGATTGTTTGTTTGTTTGTTTGTAATTAAGCACAAAGCTACACATTGGGCTATCTGTGCTCTGCTCACCACGGGTATCGAAACCCGGATATTAACGTTGTAAGTCCGTAACATGTCAGATCTTGACGTAATGAACAATAACTTAACATCATTTTACGTCCTCCTCCCCCCACAGTGGTATGTCTGCGGACTTACAAATCTAGAAACCGGGCTTCGATACCCGTGGTGAGAAGAGCACAGATAGCCCAATGTGTAGCTTTGTGTTTAACTTCAAACAAAATAAAAGCAAAATAAATCCCGTTAACGTTATTGCACAGAAAAGAAATATGACTAATTAGTTAAGGAAACGATAACGATCATTGACGGTGCACGATAAATAACCAAAGTACAAATAACAATGTTGTAAACTAGTAGTATTAGTCACGTCATTTCAAAGTTTCAATTTCGTGCTTGACTGATTCTCTTTTAACAAGATAGATATGTTAGGTATGTCTTAAAGTACACTAGTAATAATAGAGGCATTGTAATTTGGCAGTATATATATATATCTATACAAAATATTGTTGGTACGTTGCCGTTTCTTGCTGGAGATGAATACAAACACTATAAATCTTGGATATTTACGGTCATGCCGAGTTTAAATCTCCACTGAAATAATGAATTCGTCAGGTCTGAGTGTTTTCTGAAGCGTTAAGCAAATTTTCCGGTGTTAGGTTTGAAAATAGCTTTTATGAAAGGTTACTGGAAAACGTCGTGAAACTATTTTTTGATTTTTCTTCGACTCTGTTTTGGTATTAATTGAAGCTTGCAACTGATTCATCAGCTATTTAATATTTCATGACAAAAATACGGGTGTTGTTGGTTGTGCAGGAAACTGAATAATTAGATATTTTTACTACCAAAGCTTATTACAACAATTACGATAGTGAACCACCATGTGATATATGGACCATCAGAGGTCGCTGAGAGCAACAAATGTCGTGGCAGCTTGTTATGCTTTAAAACTAGTGGTTAGCATGTCGGGATTGCGAATCCAAGGATTCGTGGTTCGCGTCCTGTTGCTATAAAAATGCGCTCCGTACCTTTCTATAATTCGATCAGGTAAAAGTATTGCAATATGTGGCGTTAGGTGCTTTTCACTAGGTGTCTTTCCTCTCAGTTCAAGATGATAAGACAGATATGCGCAGTAAGCTCATTATGTGCGAAATTTTAGTTCTCTGACGCTTTGACTGTCATCGGAAGTTTTTACTGTGGAGATAGATGACCCACACAAGTATAAATGTTAATAGTCATACACTTTAATAAGTATCAGTAGTTTGTAACTACCATATTAACCTTCACATAAATGTTGATAGTCATACACTTTAATAAGTATCAGTAGTTTGTAACTATCATATTAACCTTCACATCGTTACATTTAGTTTTACAGACGCTAAATATTGATTATATTTTGATCCTCGAACTATGATTCACATTTAAAAGTCCAAGGTGAATAGTACAGGTTGTCTGAAAAGTCTGGATCGAACTATGATTCAGATTTAAAAGTCCAAGGTGAATAGTATAGGTTGTCTGAAAAGTCTGGATCGAAATATGATTCAGATTTAAAAGTCCAAGGTGAATAACAAAGAGTGTCTGAAAAGTCTGGATCGAACTATGATTCAGATTTAAAAGTCCAAGGTCAATAGTATAGGTTGTCTGAAAAGTCTGGAATCATAAGCACTTCAACGAAGTTTATAGAACGTGTTCCACATGCTGACCTTGTCATTCTAAACAAGTTTGAAAACTGTATTTCCATTCTGTTTGAACACTGCGAACCACATTCGTGTCCTTGTAAATGATCCACTCTGCTAGTCTCCTTAATTTTAACTAGCAACTTCCCAACAGCACTGTGAATGATGTTTTTGCTTCTCTCTTTAGATGGCGTGTATTAAGTTTGTCAGCAGCCTTCCCCCGGAACCAACATTCTGAGCCACATAACAGGATTAACCGACCTTCTCATGTTTTGACAGCCCCCATAATCAGTCACTTATCTGAAGTTAAGGAATTATCTATGGTTCCAGACTTTTCAAACACTCTGTATAACTTATTGTAATTAAAACTGGTTAAAACTTTAACCTATGGTTCCAGACTTTTCAAA
>NW_013671096.1:54728-59319 GCF_000517525.1 Limulus polyphemus
AAACACCCTGTATAACTTATTGTAATTAAAACTAGTTAAAACTTTAACCTATGGTTACAGACTTTTCAAACACCCTGTATAACTTATTGTAATTAAAACTGGTTAAAACTTTAACCTATGGTTCCAGACTTTTCAAACACCCTGTATAACTTATTGTAATTAAAACTAGTTAAAACTTTAACCTATGGTTACAGACTTTTCAAACACCCTGTATAACTTATTGTAATTAAAACTGGTTAAAACTTTAACCTATGGTTCCAGACTTTCAAACACCCTGTATAACTTATTGTAATTAAAACTAGTTAAAACTTTAACCTATGGTTCCAGACTTTTCAAACACACTGTATAACTTATTGTAATTAAAACTGGCTAAAATTTTATTACTATTCATAGCTCTAAAAAAAAAAGAAGATATTTCACCAAAAAGTGTGATAGCTTTTTCTTACTGATGGAATGCAGTAATTAACACATACTTAACATAGCAGCGTGGTGGTTAAACTCTACTCTTAATTAAATTTTTAAAAGTTTTTTGAGTTAAATTTAAAGCCCACATAAGCAGAAAGTGCTTTTAGCGAAATCACTTGTAAAATATACAAATATTTATTTGACATTTGCGAGACTACATCATTTAAAAAAAAACAGGCGAATATGTATGAAATTACTTTTTCGTTATTATATACAAGTGTGAAACATATAACATTTTGTATGGTTGCTTTAACGCAAAATTACACAACTGCCTATCTGCGCTCTGTTCATCACGGGGAATCGAACCCCAGATATAAGTATGACAAGTCTATAAACTTACCCTTGACCCCCTGGGGGATTCCATATTACACACTTTCAGTTCTTTAATTATTCTTTTTGACGAAATACCAAAATTAAATCATTAGTTTCAGTCAACTTAATAAAGTTATGAAAATAAAACTTGTTGTTAAAATCCAGTTTGAAGTGAACTTCGTTACGTTTATACAAAATGAACTGATCACTGTTAAACAGTTAAAATTTCTTGTTCTGTCAGTCTCTTAAACACTAAACAAGACAGACGAAAGATTGTAATTTTTTTGGTGCAATGCTACACAAAATGAACTATCTGCACGCAGTCCACCGCGGAGAATCGAACCCCAGATTTTATAGTCGTAAACCAAAGATAGAGCTTATATTACCTAAACAGTTACAAAATAAAACAGGTAAACAATGAACATGTGGGAAAATACGTATAAAACTAACTAAGCCGAAATAAAAAAATATCAAAAACTAGTGTAAATGTAGACAAAGTCATTACACAAACCAAGAACTAACATAAAATAGTACTAAAGTTAAAAGTATACAGTAGTAAGGAAAAATACTACATGTAGAAATAAATATTTAGAATCATGTAGGTGGAGAAACGGTGAGTGAAGATTGCTGAAAAAGGTGGAAGAGGAAAAAATTATACGGACATAAACAGTAAAACATATAAAGTGAAACAGGAAAGATAAAGTATGAGTAAAGGGAAGAAGAACGTGGGGAAAGAGAGCAAAGAAAAAGAAAGTGGAACACGAGCTAACGAGGAAACGTTTGGTAACTAGTGTCATCTGTGTTAAATAGAAAAAAACATTAGGCAAGATAAGATAATGTTATTTCCAAGTGCCTAAACATTTAATGCTTTTATCAGAGAAAACACTAGATTCCATAACTAATATTAGCAAGAAATTCTTCAAATTCCTTTTTAATAAACTCGATATGTGAGCCTTATATGGATTTAAGTTCGAGAACATAATAACAAGAGATTATGCTATTCAGATCTTCAACTTAGCATGTCGGACTGTGAACTGGTGACTTCATGCTTCCATCAGAGAAAACTAGATTTCATAACTAATATTAGCAAGAAATTCTTCAAATTCCTTTTTAATAAACTCGATATGTGAGCCTTATATGGATTTAAGTTCGAGAACATAATAACAAGAGATTATGATATTCAGATCTTCAACTTAGCATGTCGGACGGTGAACTGGTGACTTCATGCTTCCATCAGAGAAAACTAGATTCCATAACTAATATTGATAAGAAATTCTTCAAAATTCCTTTTTAATAAACTCGATATGTGAGCCTTATATGAATTTAAGTTCGAGAACATAATAACAAGAGATTATGATATTCAGATCTCCAATTTAGCATGTCGGACGGTGAACTGGTGAATTCATGGTTCGCTTCCCTTTACCGAATATCGCGCTTGGGGTCTTGTGTGTGTTAAAAGAGTGACTGTCAGATTCCATTGGATCTTGTTGACTAGCTGACTTCTCTCTTGTTTAAAATTAGATGGGATCATTACAGATAACTCTCGTGTAGCAGTATAAGAATATCTGAAATAAACAATCATTAACCTGGACACTTTCAGATTTTGCCATGTAAATATGAAGTTATATAATTTTAGCATGACTATTAATAAAATTATATTGTATAGTTAGAAATAACTTTGACCTAAAAACAATGAAATATATTACATTTTAGAATGTTTAATATTTGTTTAATGCAAAGCTATATGATGGCTGCTTGCGCTTTGTCTGTTTCGGGAATCGAGCCCAAATGCTTAGCATTATAAGACCCTAAGGTTATCTCTGAGCAGCTAGAGGGCCGTGATGTATAACGTTACTATTTTGTTAATTCATAACACACTGGCTGGTCACTATATAGCTTTTGACCAAATAACAGTCCATGATACGACATAGCATAGAATCCATAAGGTGCTGGAAGGTTTCTTGGGGAAACTCTCCCCCCTCCAATTCAGGGGAAGTAAAGTAATGTTCAATTGAACGAAATATTTGTGGTCTCTGGTTTCTAGCATTGTAAGTCCGCAGACATACCGCTGTGCCATTGGAGAGCTAGTCCGTTATGTAACTTTGTGCTTAAGAACAAGCAGCAGTGGTCAAGTAATAAAGTGACAGTCATTTCCACTATTCGGTTAAGAGCTGCAATACAAGCGGTTGGTCAGCTACTCTAAATCAGGTTTCACTATGCCTAAGCCTTGGGATGTTTGCCCTTGTTGTTTAATTGGTGTTCACATAAAGTACTGTTCAGGTTGAAAATACCAAATTCAAACATTTTAGACTTGCATCATCCGTTAGGGCTGAATTTATTTCTATGTCTATTTTAGAAGCCGAGTTTTAAATCTCTTAAACCTTTTTAGAACTGGTTAACAGAACGACAACAGAAAAATTGTATTTGCTCACTAAAGGTAAATTAAAATTCTTAATCAGACCTATCTAATGTCATATGATAATGCTTCTACCAAGCAGAGTTGTAAAAGTTACACTATAAGTCATACGTATACATGAAAATACAAAAGCTCTGATCGTGTGGCTTAGTGGTTAACGTGTCAGGCTGTGACTCGGAAGGTCCATGGTTCGCGTTCCATTACTGAAAACCAAATCGTGCTTTGAACTTTGTGACCGTGGATGCATTATAATAGTCACGTTCAAATCCCTACTCAATTAGAGTTACCCAACTGTTGGCGGTTGGTGCTGTTGCTAGCTGCCTTGTCTCTAGTCTATCACCTCAAAAATTAGGGACGACCAGCGCAGATACCATTATGTGGCTTTGCGCGAATATCAGAAGAAAAACCTCTGATCGAATAGGTTTAACTGTAATTCTGTCTACTTAATTTTGTTATTTTATGATTCGAAAGTTCTAAATGTTTCATGACTAATAACACAAGCAACGTTACGATGAGCAGTTTGGAAGGATATATATAAAATAGCATTACTCTGATTATGAATCTCTTCCTGTTTTTACGCTCCAGCTAAGGCTTAGGTTACCTTTGATTTTCTGGAGCGGCAGCCAGGAAGTGATTTTAAAAACGCGGTTTTTCCGGAGACGTTAATCAAGCTTTATTATTTGTCATCATTCCTTTCTAAAGTAACTCCCTTGCTGAGCCTTAAACTCTTAACTATTTTGTAAACGTCTTAGAACGAAGCGGATAAATAATCTAAAAATGTCAAAGCATTCATTTCCCTGGACCAGCATTCTCTATAGGTCTCGCCTTTTCCAAACCCAAAATGTATCCAAATTATAACATTTATTAATAAAGAATTAAGGTAAGCCATAATTAAAAACGCTACGCTACATCTATATATATTGATAAAGGCTGAAAAAATCTTAGCCTTTTAATTTTTATAAGTATTTCCTAGCTACAAAAAAGCATATCGTTTAGGCTAGTAAACACTGTGACTGCTTACTCGCTGTTTATATTCACTTACTTGCTCAAGGAAAACGAAGTTATTCCGATTCAAGCATATCGTTTAGGTTAGTAAACACTGTGACTGCTTACTCGCTGTATATATTCACTTACTTGCTCAAAGAAAACGAAGTCATTCCGATTTGGAGCTTACTGGTGTTTGTATTTCTTTCGTCGTTTTTCAAATATTTCTTTACTAAACCCAATCCGATATTGAAGATCCAAATTAATCCAGTTCGACCTAAAAACCAAAATTAATATTGAATCTAAGTTTCAAATGGGCAGCAACTGCCTGTTGTAGAAACCTACAAATATAGAGGACGACGTTTCGAAAGTCTTCCGCCTTTTGTCTTCAGGCGGAAGACTTTCGAAACGTCG